>NC_061110.1:94112339-94159839 GCF_015104395.2 Macrobrachium nipponense | reverse complement strand
TATCCTATCTTGCTCACTCATTTGGTATGTCTACATATTTTGAGCTGACAGCTAATATCCGCAGATGATATTGCTGAATTTAATGACAAGTGGTAGATGCTCTATTTCAGTAACCCTTCCATTTATTAACTGACATCTCCAACCCCACACAATCAAAAAAAGGTGCAAACAGTAGATATTAAACTGCTGTTACAGGAAAAATTTCCATTTCTGATGCAAGAAACCTTTTCACAGGTATTTTTTATTTTGATCATTATACATGCATACAAAGTGTGTGTTTGTGTGTGTGTATATGTGTATGTATGTATGTATGTATGTAGTATGTATGTATGTATGTAGTATATATATATATATATATATATATATATATATATACGCACACATATATACATATATATACTAAACGGTATGTATGTGTACGACATATGTATGTTGTACAATATCTATATATATTATAATTAATATATAATATATCATATACATCACTAATTTCACGTAAGATTTTAACGTACATAAGCGCCTTATTAAATGAGCAGTAATATCATAGCGGATAGTAACCGTCCCGAATAGAGTCAAAAGTCATTGCCATGGTAATGTAATTAACTCCCAACTAAGTACCTCAAATACAATCATTTATTCACTATTACTCAGTAATTTTTACCCACTGAATTTTTGCGAAGAAAGAAGTGATGATTTATTTTACTTGAAAGTTCTTTTTTTTTTCTTATGTTTTGTTTTAAAAAAGCACATACATGCACGGCTTCGTTACTCTTCTAAAAAAAAAAACCGGGCCAAATTATTATAGTATTCTATCTCCCATTTCAAACATGTGGTGAAAACAAAGATGAATAATTAGTAAAAAAAAAATAATTATGAGGATGTGGATGAGGAAACACATTTACCTCTTCTTAATTATAATCAGAAAGAAACATTTTCAGAGATTATTAAAAATAACTTTGCAATCCAAACATTCTCTTTAGAATCAGTGGTAAACATTACTCTGTACCGAGCCTAGCTGCTACGACGCCACTGTGATGAAACTAATCAATCAACCACCACCTGGGTTAACAATGAGCCCTTCTCGGCCTTTGAAGATGGAGTACATGTGAAGAGGACATCGTACGGAATTTAATTAACCAGAACCATATAACTAAAGCAACCCCATAAGGATGCATGTCTCTTTGTTCTCTTTTGCTCCTTATTTCCCTACTTTTGTAAGGGAGGCCTTCATTATTTATGTTGAAGGGGGATATGTCTGCGATTTTCTGGAAAAAGTTCAAAAGCAGTCGCCCAAAGGGAACGTAAGTATGATGTGAGAGAGAGAGAGAGAGAGAGAGAGAGAGAGAGAGAGAGAGAGAGAGAGGAGAGAATGGCCGATTCCCAGAGAACATTTGAAGCATTACGTACCTCTATAACAGAATATGGGCACACGACATAAAACGGGAATGCATTCACTGACCATCCATAATGGATCCAAGTTCTTCTGCTATCGTTTTTAAAACACGCTTTCTCCTTACTATATAAACTCCCTGTGTACGCCAATTCTGGAATATTATTTTAAACACTCCGAATTTCTTTTTTTTTTTATTTATTATCCTCCGGGCCTGCAAATGCAATTACTCATCTGTAAAACACTGATTCATGGTTGTAAGTTATTGCTGCCTATATGTTCCTATGCCACCGTTGCATAAGGAGCAGTTGTTTTTCGGTATGCGAATACAAAACCAGTTGAATACAACCCAGACGATGCCGTTTTCCCTCGGATGGGATTATCATACGCCTATACGCATAGTGTCATCAAAATTCCTTGTATAAACAGCAAACGGTACATTCATATGATTTTGATATACCTATGCTAATTTTAGCCTGGGCTTGAAGGTTATAGATTCAATCTTTTTTTCTGCGATCTAAAAAAAAACATAGCAAAAATTGTATCTAGTAATACTGAAGGTCACGCTGGACGAGTGGTTTTCGAGCTGGGCTGCCAATCCGGTGGTCCCAGGTTCGATTCCCGGCTCGGTCAACGCGGAATCAGAGAAATTTATTTCTGGTGATGGAAGTTCATTTCTCGATATAGTGTGGTTCGGATCCACAATAAGCTGTAGGTCCCGTTGCTAGGTAACCAATTGGTTCCTAGCCACGTAAAAATATCTAATCCTTCGGGCCAGCCCTAGGAGAGCTGTTAATCAGCTCAGTGGTCTGGTAAAACTAAGATATACTTAACTTAATACTGAAGGTGTAACTTTGAAAAAGAAACAAGATTCAGTGAACAGTAATTACCATGCCACTATGGTGCCAACCTGTAATATTTCATCATCATAAAAAATACACATTTTTCCATTAATTCAAAAGGAAATAAAATTATGCCCATGTAACATATTTAGTGGAAAATAAAGAACTATCTTTGAAACCCCTGCCAAGCAAATATCAAAATCAGAAAGAATAAAATCATGGACCAATAATAACACATTTTGACATAGCTCAAAAATTCGCTAAAAACGACTTTTATATCAAAGACATGATAATAATGTGTGTAGAAAGTTTAACAATAATGAAAAAAAAAACTAAATGGATTGGCATAACTTGCCCTTCATTCACAAAAGGAAAATTCCACCTGTAAACAAGCTGAAGTTTTCCATACCATATCCTGATATATAATGCAAGCACACAAACCAATATATAATGCACAGACAATATCTAAAGGCCTTTTAAGAGCAAAAACATTACGGAGATCTATCAACTTTAAAATAAGTTACAAAAGAAAAGTAAGTGGCCCTGCCAAGAGTCTAAAGGAAGATTCAGTTCAGATGACCTGGCTGACATAGAATAGTAGTCATAAATCCAGGCCACTTGGCATCATTAATGTAGAGACGCATTAACGGGACAATAGGTGCAACAAAAATGGTAATTTACGAAGAACATAATGATCACGAAACATTATGATAATTTATGGGTCCCTATCACGGTCTTTTTTCTCCCATCGTCTTTAATTGCCTTAATGGACGAAGGGCTCCTCCATTCACTTTGTTGTGGTTTTGTTTCTTTTCAACATTTATATGTTTTTTCATGTTTTCATGTGCACTCGTATAATAGTTTTCTTTTACTATTTATATGTACACTTTTTATTTTACATGCAAAGCATAATTCACAGCAGTTTACTTACTCTCATTAAAATTGTGAATTTCCTAACATAGTCTGACCATAACACTTCCTCATTTCCATACACTGGCTCTAGTTTTACAATTCAATAATATATGTGAAAATATATACTTAGACGACAAGAAAGCACTTTTCAACTAGAAGTAAAAAAAGGAACACTTTGTTAAAACAGAAAAGCCTTCATGTTCTAATTAAAAAAATTATAATCATCCAATCAATTAGACAAACACAAAATAGAACATTTCATTACAACAATTAATTGAATCTGCTCTTATAATGACACTTTCCAGGAAACTTTAAAATTTGAGCTAGAGTACGTACATATTTTAACGCATAATTGATGAAATAACAATGACCTTCAAAGTTATCATAAGATTATTTTATTGGTCAGGTCATTTGTTTTGATGCACTTACTTGGGAATTTTTTTTGTAGCTCGTTTCTGTTTCTGCTTATGTTTAGATCAGTAATTGTGTGAAACAGTTTTTATTCTAACAGCTTACTAATTTCGTATTTCTCACAGTTTCTTCTTTAAACTGAATCGTTAAAAATAGCAAAAATTATTCCTCTTATTCATTCCTTCAGAACCTATCCACATCCTGACAGACTACGCAAACACTGGACAGCCATTTCATCACACTCACACCGCACAGCAAGACTCACTTGAAATTCCATCAACTCTTGGCGTCTTCTCATTCCTCAACCTTTTGAGAATCTTCGGGCGTCTTCTCATCCCTCAACCTTTTAAGAATATTCTGGCGTCTTCTCATTCCTCAACCTTTTAAGAATCTTCCAGAATCTTCCTGCGTCTTTTCATCCCTCAACCTTTTACGAATTTTCCGGTGTCTTCTCATCCCCTAACCTTTTAAGAATTTCGGCATCTTCTCATTCCTGAACCTTTTAAGAATCTTCCGGCATTTTCTCATTCCTGAACCTTTTAAGATCTTTTTTGGCGCTTTCATTCCTGAACCTTTTAAGAATCTTCCGGATTTTCTCATTCCTTGAACCTTTTAAGCATCCCTTCTCATTCCTGAACCTTTTAAGAATCTTCTGGCGCCTTCTCATTCCTGAACCTTTTAAGAATCTTCTGGCGCCTTCTCATTCCTGAACATTTTAAGAACCTTCTGGCGCCTTCTCATTCCTGAACCTTTTAAGAACCTTCTGGCGCCTTCTCATTCCTGAACCTTTTAAGAACCTTCTGGCGCCTTCTCATTCCTGAACCTTTTAAGAACCTTCTGGCGCCTTCTCATTCCTGAACCTTTTAAGAACCTTCTGGCGCCTTCTCATTCCTGAACCTTTTAAGAACCTTCTGGCGCCTTCTCATTCCTGAACCTTTTAAGAATCCTCCGCCGTCTTCTCACTAATCAACCTCTTGAGAATCCTCCGGTGTCTTCTCACTAATCAACCTCTTGAGAATCTTCCGGTGTCTTCTCACTAATCAACCTCTTGAGAATCTTCCGGTGTCTTCTCACTAATCAACCACTTGAGAATCTTCCGGTGTCTTCTCACTAATCAACCTCTTGAGAATCTTCCGGTGTCTTCTCACTAATCAACCTTCTTGAAGAATCTTCCGGTGTCTTCCTAATCAACCTCTGGAATCTTTCCGGTGTCTTCTCACTAACCAATCCATTGAGAATCTTCCGGTGTCTTCTCACTAATCAACCTCTTGAGAATCTTCCGGTGTCTTCTCACTAATCAACCACTTGAGAATCTTCCGGTGTCTTCTCACTAATCAACCACTTGAGAATCTTCCGGTGTCTTCTCACTAATCAACCACTTGAGAATCTTCCGGTGTCTTCTCACTAATCAACCTCTTGAGAATCTTCCGGTGTCTTCTCACTAATCAACCTCTTGAGAATCTTCCGGTGTCTTCTCATAATCAAACCTCTTGGAATCTTCCGGTGTCTTCTCACTAATAACCATTGATTGAATCTTCCGGGTCTTCTCCACTAATCAACCTCTTGAGATTTTCCGTGGTCTTCTATAATCAACCACTTGCGAATCTTCCGGTGTCTTTCACTATCAACCTCTTGAGAATCTTCCTGCGTTCTTCACTCCTCAATCCACTTGAGAATCGGTCTTCTCACTTATCACCTCTTGAAATCTTCTGGTGTCCTCACTAATCAACCGTTCTTGAGAATCTTCTGTGTCTTCCTCACTAATCAAACCTCTTAGAATTCTTCCGGTGTCTTCTCACTCCTCAACCACTTGAGAATCTTCTGGTGTCTTCTCACTTATCAACCTCTTGAGAATCTTCCGGTGTCTTCTCACTAATCAACCTCTTGAGAATCTTCCGGTGTCTTCTCATAATCAACCTCTGGGAGATTTCCGGTGGCTTCTCACTAATCAACCTCTTGAGAATCTTCCGGTGTCTTCTCACTAATCAACCTCTTGAGAATCTTCCGGTGTCTTCTCACTAATCAACCACTTGAGAATCTTCCGGTGTCTTCTCACTAATCAACCTCTTGAGAATCTTCCGGTGTCTTCTCAACCCTAATCCCCCACCCCCCAACCTTTGAATTTCCGGTGTCTTCTCACAATCAACTTGAGAATCTTCCGGTGTCTTCTCACTAATCAACCACTTCCGAGAATCTTTCCGGTGTCTTCCTACTAATTTCAACCTCTTGAGAAATATTCGGTGTCTTTCTCACTATCAACCTCTGAGAATCTCGGTGTCTTCTCACTAATCAACCTCTTGAGAATCTTCCGGTGTCTTCTCACTAATCAACATTGAGAATTCTTCTCCCGGTGTCTTCTCACTAATCAACCTCTTGAGATCTTCCGGTGTCCTTCTCACTAACAACCACTTGAGATCTTCCGGTGTCTTCTCACTTATCAACCTCTTGAGAATCTTCTGTGGTCCTTTCTCACTAGAATCAACTCCAACTTGAGAATCTTCGGTGTCTTCTCACTAATCAACCTCTTGAGAATCTCCGGGTCTTCTCACTCCTCAACCACTTGAGAATCTTCGGTGTCTTCCTCACTTATCAACCTCTTGCTAATCTTGGTGTCTTCTCACTAATCAACCACTTGAGAATCTTCTGTGTCTTCTCACTAATCAACCCTCTTGAGAATCTTCCGGTGTCTTTCTCACTCCTCAACCACATTGAGAATCTTCTGGTGTCTCTCACTTATCACCCTCTTGAGATCTTCCGGTGTCTTCTCACCTCCTCAACCACTTGAGAATCTTCTGGTGTCTTCTCACTCCTCAACCACTTGAGAATCTTCTGGTGTCTTCTCACTTATCAACCTCTTGAGAATCTTCCGGTGTCTTCTCACTAATCAACCTCTTGAGAATCTTCCGGTGTCTTCTCACTCCTCAACCACTTGAGAATCTTCTGGTGTCTTCTCACTTATCAACCTCTTGAGAATCTTCCGGTGTCTTCTCACTAATCAACCTCTTGAGAATCTTCCGGTGTCTTCTCACTAATCAACCTCTTGGAATCTTCCTGCCGTCTTCTCACTCTCCTCAACCACTTGAGAATCTTCCTGGTGTCTTCTCACTTATCACCTCTTAGATCTTTCCGTGTTTCTCACTAATCAACCTCTTGATAATCTTCGTGTCTTCTCAACTAATCACCTCTTGAGAATCTTCCGTGTCTTCTCGCTAAATCAACCTCTTGAGATCTTCCTGCGTCTTCTCACTCCTCAAACCCTTGAGAATCTCTGGTGTATTCTCACTTATCAACTCTCTTGAGATCTTCGGTGGTCTTCTCACTAATCAACCTCTTGAGAATCTTCCGGTGTCTTCTCACTAATCAACCTCTTGAGAATCTTCCGGTGTCTTCTCACTAATCAACCTCTTGAGAATCTTCCTGCGTCTTCTCACTCCTCAACCACTTGAGAATCTTCTGGTGTCTTCTCACTTATCAACCTCTTGAGAATCTTCCGGTGTCTTCTCACTAATCAACCTCTGGAGATCTTCCGTGTCTTCTCACAATCAACCTCTTGAGAATATTCCGGTGTTCTTTCTCACTCCTCAACCACTTGAGAATTTCTAGGGTGTCTTCTCACGTTATAAACCTCTTGAGAATCTTCCTGGTGTCTTATCACTAATCACCTACTTGAGAATCTTTCCTGCGTCTTCTCACTCTCAACCACTTGAGAATTTCTGGTGTCTTCTCACTAATCAACCTCTTGAGAATCTTCCGTGTGTCTTCTCACTAATAAAACAAAAAAACACTCTCTTGAGAATCTTCCGGCGTCTTCTCACTAATCAACATTCTTGAGAATCTTTCTGCGATTCTCAACTCCCAACCACTTGAGAATATTTTGGTGTCTTCTCACTTATAAACCTCTTGAGAATCGTACGGTGTCTTATCACTATCAACCTCTGAGAATCTTCGTGGTCTTCTCACTAATCAACCTCTTGAGAATCTTTCCGGTGTCTTACAATAATCAACACTGGAGAATCTTCCGGTGTCTTCACTAAACAACCTCTGAGAATCTTCCTGCGTTCTTATCACTCCTCAACCAATTGAGATCTTCTGGTGTCTTCTCACTTATCAACTCTTGAGAATCTTCCGGTGTCTTTCACTAATCAACCTCTTGAGAATTCGGTGTCTTTTTCTCACTACAATCAAACCTCTTGAGATCTTCGGTGTATTCTCACTAATCAACCTCTGTGAGATCCTTCCTGAGTTCTTCTCACTCCTCAACCACTTGAAGAATCTTATGGTGTCTTATCACTTATCAACCTCTTGAGAATTCTTACGTGTCTTCTCAATAATCAAACCTGCTTTTCGTGGAATCTTCCGGTGTATTCTCCAATAATCAACCTCTTGAGAATCTTCCGGTGTCCTTTCATAATCAAGCCCATGAGAAATCTCCTGCGTCTTCTCACTCCTCAAACCACCTGAGAACTTCTGGTGTCTTCTCACTTATCAACCTCCTTGAGAATATTCGGTCTGTCTCTCACTAATAAAACATCTGAGAATCTTCCGGGTCTCTCACTAATCAACCTTCTGAGAATCTTCGGTGTCTTCTCATAATCAACCACTTTGGAATCCTTCCGGTGGTCTTCTCACTATATCCAACATCATGGAGAATCTTCCCGGTGGTTCTTTCTCACTAATCAAACCAACCTTTGAGAAATTTTCGTGTCTTCTTCACTAATTTCAACCACCTTGAGGGAAATCTTCCGGTGTCTTCGCACTAATCAACCACTGAGAATCCTTTCCGTTGTCTTCTCACGAATCAACCTTCCCCTTGAGAGAATCTTCCTGCTTCTTCGCACTCCTCAACCAACCTTGAGAATCTCTGGTTGTCCTTCTCACTTTCACCTCTTGAATAATCTTCCGGTGGGTCTTCTCACTTAATCAACCTCTTGAGAAGTCTTCCGGTGTCTTTCTCAACTAATCAACCTCTTTGAGAATTCCTTCCGGCGTTCCTTATCACTAATCAACCACTTGAGAATCTTCCGGTGGGTCTTCTTCAAACCTTTAAAAAAAACAACCACTTTGAGAATCTTCCGGTGTCCTTCTCACTAAAAATTCAACCTCTTGAGAATCTTCCGGCGGTCCTTCTCACTTATCAACCATTGAGAAATCTTCCTGGCGTCTTCTCACTTAACCAACCTTGAGAAATCTTCCGGTGTTCCTTCTTCACTAATTTCAACCTCTTGAGAATCTTCGGTATCTTCTCACTAATCAATTCCTCGTTGAGAATCTTTCCGGTGCTTCTCACTAATCAACCTCTTGAGAATCTTCCAATGCGTCTTCTCACTCCTCCACAACCACTTAGAATCGTCTGTGTGCTTCTCACTTAATCAAACCTCTTGAGAACCTTCCGGTGTCCTCCTTCTCACCTAATACAACCTCTATGAGAATCTTCCTCCCGCTTCCGGTGTCCCTCTCCTAATCAACCTCTTGAGAATCTCCTCCTCTTCCGGTGTCTTCTCGACTAATCAAAAAACCTCATTTGAGAATCTCCTGCGTCCCTTCTACGTGATCCTCACCACATAAGTTTAGGACTCGTTCTGGTGTCTTCTCACTTATCAACCCTTGAGATCTTCCCGGTGTCTCCTCACTAAACTCAAGCACTCTTAGAGAATCTTTCCGTGTCCTTCCTCACTAATCAATCAACCTCGTTGAGAATCTTCCGGTGCTTCCCTCGAATAATTCAACAACTTGAGAATCGTTTCCTGCGTCTTCTCACTCTTCCTCAAAAGCCACTTGAGAATCTTCTGGTGTCTTCTCACTTATCAACCTCATTGAGAAATCTTCCGGTGTCTTCTCTCACTAATCAATCAACCTCTTGGAGGAACTTCCGTTGTCTTCTCACTAATCAACCTCGTGAGAATCTTCCGGTGTCTTCTCACTAATCAACCTCGTTGGAATCTTCCGGTGTCTTTCTCACTATCAAACCTCAGTTGAGAATCTTCCGGTGTCTTCTCACTAATCAACCTCTTGAGAATCTTCCTGCGTCTTCTCACTCCTCAACCTCTTGAGAATCTTCCGGCATCTTCTCACTCCTCATCCTCTTGAGAATCTTCCCGCTTCTTCTCACTCCTCAACCTTTTAAGAATCTTCTTAATCTTATTCTGCCACTTTCCAGTCTTGCAACATTGAGTTTATTCCCTCATCCATCCTCCAAAATCATCAGATCTTCCAAATGCTCACCGAACGATCCAAGAGTGATTTCGTTTCACGCTGCATCTATCCATTTGCATATTTTATTATCCTTTCTTTCTGCATTCACTTCCTTCACTTCCCATTACAGCAACATCTTATTCTCCAAAAAAAGTTCTTGCTATGTGTTTATATCCTACAACGGTTCTGGTGCATAATAATGCAACAATGTTTACTGATATTTATTTCAGACTATTTTCATGGTACTACGCTAATTTTGGATGTCTACGTAAGCTTAGTAGAGTGAATTACCGCAGCATGTCCGGGAGAAAGAGAATAACCAAAAATTAAGGTTCAAAAATAAGAGAATTCAAAAGTTCTGACGGTGGCTAAAAAAAATTAAGGCTCAAAAATAAAATGCTTCAATAAAATCTGACGGTCACTAAAAAAAATCAAGGTTCAAAAATAAAATACTTCAATAAGATCTGACGGTCACTAAAATAAATCAAGGTTCAAAAATAAAATAGTTCAAAAGATCTGACGGTGGCTGAAAAAAAAAGTCTGTACTTTGTCATTAAGTAAGAAAGTCGTAGAAAAATATAGTTATGCTTATACGCTATTTTGCACAAAGTAGGCTACGATAAATATCCTTTCAAGTACAAGTATTTAAACACCGTTTATGCAAATTACATTTCAGAAAATCAAATTTTCCAACTCTACTTGGGTATTCAATTTCTCGACATGTTCAGTAAAGCCAGATAACAAAAATAAAAGGTGAGAATGACAAGTAAAAAAAAACATACTTTACTTTTCTGTCACACGAAACGTAGCCGAAAAATAAGCGAAAAGATTTTTTTTTTTTTTTTTTTTCATGCAAAATTACAATAATGTGCGTTTCCAGACATAAACAAAGATAGACAATTTGGACATCTATTTTCACCAATATGAATACAATATAAGTATGCATCAGATATTAATACTATTTATTAAGCTGATAATTGTTTTCAATTAAAGTTGGAAAGACAGAGGGCCACTTCTACCTTTACCCAAATTGTAGCTACATTCATTAACACGCGTGAAATATTTAAATAGATTCCATATTCACCCGCACGGCTACATTGGTATATACGTATATCACGGCGAAGAACGATGATATCAAAATACTTCCAGCTGCGAATGAATACAAAAAAAGACAGCGATGCAAAACTTGATAGAACACTAAAAATAAAACTGCCTACACAATTCTTAATAATAAAGAAATGAAGAACTTCCTATCTTTTTTAATTGTTTCCCCATTTAGAAACATTCACACAGCAATCTATAGGTTCACAAGAGAAACAATAGGCCTATTGTCCTGACTCTAAAGGAAGGCAAGACAGACTTCAATCCTGTAAGAGAAAAACTGGACTCTTGAATCGTCGAATCTATAAAATAAAATTTTTGTTTAAATTATTTTTTATTTTATTTAGGAATTTTATGGTTTAGACGAAGACATAGGTTGACAAGCATACAGAATAAAACTCAAAGTTATTTTACATAGCGGCGCCTAAAAAAACTATCTAGCTTGACTCCATTCCTATACACAAAATGAACTAGTCCCAAAATTTTATGAACTATTATTCCATTAAGTCTAATATCTAGATATATAACTCGAATGGGGTTTTAGCTTCATTTACTGTGTAATGGACCGCACTCGGTCCTGCAGGATCTTAAAGAAAAAAAATGAAATGGGACTGGAATGACTGACAGCAGTTGGGACAAACAAAGAAGGAGCGGAGCAAAATCACAAAAATTGCCTTAATATTAGTTTATTTACAAAACTTAATTTTACATTTATACAGTTGAGTCCGGGTTTAGCAAGTAAAGCAATTTACATAACATTAACATAATCAAAGAGTCAGTCCAATGAATTTAAAATACAAAAAGAGATAAGTAGTTAATTAACAAAAACTCGTAAAGTCAAAATATTAACTGGAGACAAAATTAACTACAAATTCAAAAAATTAACTACTAATTCAAAAACACTTTAGCGGTATCAAACTAATTCCCAAGCAGCATAAACCATTCAATAAATAACAGGCAGCATAAATAATCAACATACATCATACATGATAAGCAAATAATAACCCTAAACAGGCAGTATGAAAAAATACTAAACAGGCAGCATACCAATTATACAATAATACATCAGTAGCAAAAATAAACACTCACACCGCACCAAAATAGCGTAAATCCAGGTAGCATTACACAGTACATAAAAACTGCAAACGATCTCCATAGAGATAACAAAGACAGACCCAGCTGTCAAAAAAGAGAATGGACACAGACAGACTATCTCCGCAAAACACCGAAGCAGCAACCAACTGCTAACTGGAACAAAACATCCATCACATAGGCGATTACGGCCGAATCATCTGCTGCCAAACTGGAACAAATCCGTCCCACAGATGACCATGGTTTGGTCATCTAACCATCCTCCTGCTACCAAAGCCAACAGGTAAGGTATACCCGCTGCAAACGCCTCCATGCTGCTATGCTGCTAAGGACCTGACTCGCAGCCATACTAAACCCGACTGTCGACTTTCAAGTTAAGACGACAGACGTAAACTTCCCCCAAAGAAAAACAAGAACAAGTGAGGAGGCAACAACACACCATGGGCAAATGATTGTTCAACAACTGAACGATACCTCACAACTGCATAATATACCATACATTTTTATCAATGAAATGAGTGTACTAATAACCGTCAAAAAAAAAAAAGATTACAATGAAATGTACATACACACGTGTATATATATATATATATATATATATATATATATATATATATATATATATACTATACCATATATATATATACTATATATTACACAGATAAATTTCATACCATGTACCATATATCATACACTCCAAAGCATGCTCTCTTGTAAAAGCGTCCACTACTCGCATTGCCAAACATCACAGCTGGGCCCAGTAATTGAACTAAACAGATAAAAAGGCGCATATTCGTCATCTCTGGGGAACAATAAATGGAACAAATGGGACTAGATGCCATTAGTGTCCTGGCGTTAGTATCTCTTTTAATGGCGTTATTTTATTTCGTTTTCAGTAAGAGATGTTTGATGATAAAATTCTCCCGGAAGGTTTTACGTGATAATGGTAGTCTGGATAACTGTGAAAGAAAGG
Organism: Macrobrachium nipponense; assembly: GCF_015104395.2. Classification (NCBI taxonomy): domain Eukaryota; kingdom Metazoa; phylum Arthropoda; class Malacostraca; order Decapoda; family Palaemonidae; genus Macrobrachium; species Macrobrachium nipponense. Next base: position 94,146,926 of record NC_061110.1, on the reverse strand, counting down.
GGAATAAAGACAACAGACCCTAGATAAGATTATGTAAATAATGCTACATTCCGAAAAATAATACCCTAAATAATGTAAACCATCTTGATGGCAAAAACGGGTGAGTTCAAAATCCTTTTCGTAAATATAGAGATGAAAAAATAAAACGAACTAAAATGAATTAAGATATTATCTTAATTCATTTTGGTGACATAAGCGTGTTGATTCAATATTCTTTCAGGAAAATATTGATAGAGATATAATGAAAATGACTGAAATAACGCAAGCAATGAAACTAATTAAAAGAAATATTATTCCCTAATCTAATGACTCTAATAGCAGCATCGAATGGAATTAGAGGAGAATTGTTTACGAAGGGTAAGGAAAAGTTAAATCTTGAGTTCAATACCCTCACAAACGCTTCGTGTTTTCAAAGCAGACAGATCGATGTTATATCATATAAATTAAAATCAACACTTAAACTCTTACTTAGTATGTTCACAGCTATTTGTAATGAGAGAGAGCTCTAGAATCTGAACGTTGAAAGATAACTCGCTCCAAAGGACATCACGCTGTACTCCCCATGTACTGAGACGTGAAATTGTTCGCAGATGTAAAATGAGGATTAAATATTTTCCCTTTCAAATGTAGCTTTTTGGAAACCATCTCCTGCATTCGTGATCACATCTTGACCACAACGGCAGAACGTAGTTAGTTATATCAATGTAAAGGACGCAACTGTGTAAATAAAGCTGTTTGTATAATAATAAGCTAGAATCTAATTTTGTTTCCCAATAGAATGTAAGAAAAAAATAATAATAATGGGTGGAAGTGGAAAAATATAATAAGATATCGTTTTTGAGCCAGGTGGGAAAAAAATTAAAATTAAGCAATACTTGCTACAAGTTATTTTAAACCGACTGACAAAATAATAAAGGCAAAACGTTAACTTTCTGGACTTTATTTTAATTGAAAATAATGTCTAAATTGGTGAAAAAAAAATAAAATGAGACACTAAAAAAGGAGAGGAATGACAGAGGAGAAGAAAATAGTCATAAGTCCTTATGACCAGTTTATAATGGGTTGGGAAATGAAGCTTCTGACTTTTTTGTCTCCCATTTTTACAACAAAAGCTGCCATATCAACAGATCTCCCTGTCTCAGATAACGAGCAGCACCTGCTCAACTCCATTTGGAAAAGGTTACTTATCTAAAGTAGCTGGATCTCACGTTACAAGACGTTAGTACCAATTTAGAGCTGCTCTCTCTCTCTCTCTCCTGCTGGAATTTCTGTGCAAAGGAATTACTAGGCAACGCATAACCGTGGAGATACGATCTTTGCATAATGCAATATTTATCGTTCTCTTTGGAATACAGACAGACAAACAGAGAGGGTTACTGCAGAAATCTTCAGTTAAAATCTGAAAATAATGGAACCATTAATTGTGTTTTTTCTTAATTTCGGGAGGGAAGGAAAAATACCTAATGGACCCTGACATCGTTTAGTCAATAAGATCAATAAAAAAAGTAAAATAAAATATCAAGGCCTAAGAAATCCCATTACACATTTTCGTGACCACTTTACGTTGTTATAAAAATGATTACTTAAATAAATAATCCAACTTAACACTTGGTGCTATAAACAAAAGCGACCCCTTTTTCAGCCATGTCATGATGAAAGCAAAAGACAACGCGCATCAACGAATAAATAAAAAAAAAATTCCTGAGGTTCACTAGTAAATGGAATAATGCCGATGTTACTACTAGCCACACTTATGGTGACATCATACTTTACGTCATCTGGAAAATTAAATTTAACAGAATAATTCAGATATACCACAACACAAAACACTCAAGTTTTAAAACTTGAAACATTAAATGTACTAACAAAATTTCCTACAACTTCTAAAATTCTACACTAAATAAATTAAAATAAAAGAGACACAGAAGTCCGCACCGGAGTCATTCCATACCATTCAAAAGCAGCTCGGAAACTTTACAAAACTATAAAAAAAAATAATAAGGACATTCAAAACGCGTTTCAGGAAATCTGATCAATATTTTCACTGAATTTGAACGAAAGATCACAGTAAAAGCGTCCATTACAAAGCAATGACACATCCCTTCAATATCAGCAAGAGCAAACATATACCGCAAAAAAATTAATTGCAGTTCATAGTTTAAAAAGGCCGCGGGTCTCACTCTTGACACTTCTGAGTCCCATGGCTCTTTTAATGTATCAACTGAAATCAAAAGGGGCAGTGTACAGAATACGAACATTTTATATAAGCGAAATAAACGCTGGGAGGGCTCAATCATGACTTAGTCGGCGTGACTAGATTTTCATAAGGACCCACACAGCTCGAAGAGTGCAATAATGCTGTACAGAAAATATATTCTCATGAATTAAATAAACTGAGAATATTTACGATCTATACAGACAGAACAAAGTACGAATGACGGTAGTTTTGCCTTCCATAGCCATCGATTATGGTCATTTTTCTTATTATTTTTCAAGAACAAAACTCAATGAAAATTCTGATATAATTTTGAAGAGAGATTCTAAAGAGAAAATCATCAATATTGTGAGGTTATCAAGGTACTACATGTTTTTAAAATCAATATCATCACAAACAGCAGCATACTACTCATTAAAAACATCAAAATAAACTAGAGACAGCGAAGTGCGCGAAGGAATTCATCAAATTAGAACAAGATTCCGATGAAGACAGTAACAAGCACGAAAATACAAGTGAAAAAGAAACTAAATACCAATATTCTCTAGGTATATTCTCATTCTATTATATAATTTTTCTTCAGTTGAAAACTCTAGCAACGGATTACTTTTTCTGAACACATTGGGATTGTTACAGAAGTATTAAATTACCAATCATCATCTCTTCTTTGTCCATTTCTATCATGCTCTCAGTTTACCTTGTGCCTTATAGTTGTCCTGCATTTTCAAAAAGTCATATACGAGTTAATTCTTCTATATTCCATTGATTCCCATTCCGTATAATTCTCTTCACACATAATTGTTGACCATAGCCTGGAAATTTCAATTCTGTTTTTATTTTAATAACATATGCTCCTTACATACAAATTTCGTTTATAAGACAATCTGTCCTACCAAAACACTTAAGAATTAAAATAAGCTTTCTTTGTGCATTTACATTATACACAATGCCATCAGAATAACATTTTCTTCAACATATCCTATTTACGACGACTCAAAACTCAGAAGCTATTAGCATAAAAAAGCCTACACTTTTATATTATCAATATCATTAGTAGTAAATATAATTGCTTTAACATTTATATTTACGAAGAGCAAAAACTCTGAGACTATTATCTCTTCAGTTTAAAAAACCGTCTGCACTTTTACATTATGTATGTCCGCAGCGAATACATATCGTAAGACTATTACTAAATAACATACAAAGCTCAGAAACCCTTGGATAATCGTGCTAAGGAAATTAATTCGACATAGAGCACATCTAGAACCTTGATCTTCGTCACAAAGACTTTCATTTTATCAAAACATTTTTTGACGCCACGAGACATTTTTCTAAACCTTCCCAGCGTCGTTTCCTCATATTTCGTATATTATTCTACCTTGAATATCATGCAAGCATTGACATTACACTTGCGAGGATTATAATTTCGAATTTCTGAAACGTTAAAACATTTATTCCCTTCCGTTTTAAATTCAGCAATAAATGGATGAATAAAATAGGATTTATTTAAGCTTTTTATGAGTGTTTTTTCGTTTTCTGTGATGCAATAGCGCGGTCAATCCGACGGAGAGTCGTGAAAAGGCACGTGGAACGTGTTTATCTATGTATGTATGTGTTTAAAAAGAACGAAGGAGCATTTCCATGATAATTCTACTGATATAACCACGTTGTAACACAAAATCTCTCGTAGCAAAGGCCATTATATTAAAGTTTGTAACCAATTAACAGATATGAGGCCGATAATGAAACCGCTGTACAACCGAACGAAGGTGGAAAAATAAAGCACTCCAGGTAGTGGAATAATATAAACTGTACGAGCATTGTTCGAATAAGCTACAAAAACATACACATGAAAAAAAAAATCACAGACTACCACTAACATAGTAGGTAGTGGAGGTTCAATCTCGCGCAAGAGCACCCGCATACCTCTCTAAAGTGAGATATATCACGAGGTGAACGGATTAAAAAAAAAATGCAAGTTACGTGGGCGCCAACAAGGGCAATGATTTCACTGACCTTTTATTGCGCTTAAAATCCCCGAATAAAATTCTCCCGACCCAGCGGCTTCATTTAGTGGCTGAAACTTATGCGACCAAACGCAGGTAAGGTACTAATGTATGTTGTATTTATTCATTTTATTTTTTTTTTTTTCCGGTCACTTTCAGATGTCCCCGTTTTACCTTAACTTATTTAATTCGTGTTTACGGGAAATTTGAAATGGTCGAGTAGAAGAGCTTGAGGATGGTCCTCTTCTTCTCCTTGTTCTTCTTCTTCTTCACTGATCGAGTTGAAGAGTTTAAGAGTTTAAGGATGATCTTCTCCTCCTCTTCCTCCTCATTCTTCTTCTTCTTCTTCTTCATTGATCGAGTAGAAGAGTTTAAGAGTTTAAGGATGATCTTCTCCTCCTCCTCCTCCCCTCCTCCTCCTCCTCCTCCTCCTCATTCTTCTTCTTCTTCTTCTTCATTGATCGAGTAGAAGAGTTTAAGGATGATCTTCTCCTCCTCCTCCTCCTCCTACCTTCCGTACTTCCTCGTCCTCCTCCTGCCTTCCTTCCTTCATTTCTTCTTCAATTCTTCCTATTATTCTTCATTGGATCGAATAGAAAGATTTTAAGAGTTTAAGGATGATCTCCTCCTCCTTCCTCCTCCCTCCTTCCGCTTTGCCTCCTCCTCCATCCATTCCTTCCTTCTTCCTCCTCCTCTATTCTTCTTCTTGAGTAGAAGAGTTTAAGGATGATTTCTTCCTTCTTCTTCATTCGTCTTCTTCTTCTTCTTCTTCATTGATCGAGTAGAATAGTTTGAGGATTATTATCATCATAATCATCATCATCATCTTCTCCTTCTTCCTCTTCTTCTTCTCCCAAATAATAATCTTTCGGAGCCTGTCAGTTCTGACTGACATCACTGACTCTCCTTCTAGCAGACATTTTAAAAGCAAAGATGACGATGACTCCCGAACAATAGATTCAGACGAAAATCAAACCTATCCAGGAATCTTATCATTCTTTTGCATATATATATCTTTCATGAACTTTCGAAACTACTAAAATTTTATCGTTTGCCGTTTAATTCAAATTAAAGGGCCATAAGTATATTTGAGGGGATTATAGTTCAGACGTAAATGAAATATGTACCGTTTCATATCAAAGTATCGATTGCAACCGCTAGACATAGATTTTAGAAGTTACTCTAAAAAATAATCGTGAAATAAGCATTTTTTTTTATCAAACCATAATTTACAACAAGTGCATAGGCGAAGGCATCTTTCGTATAGAATATGAAACTGTTAGAGAAAGAGAGAAGAGAGAGAGAGAGAGAGAGAGAGAGAGAGAGAGAGAGAATGTGTCACGGCCTTATTCGTTATTTTCCTTCTTGTGGTGCCTGGATGTCGCAGACACAAACCAATAATAGAGAACATGAAAAAGATAGAGAGGGAGGCTCTCTCTCTCTCTCTCTCTCTCTCTCTCTCTCTCTCTCTCTCTCTCTCTCGTCCACATGCCCAAGCACAAACATACATACATCACCACCCAGGGATACGCGAAGCCACCGCCCGCCAACCCCCGCCCCCACCCAGCGTGTAACATAATGAGAGGCCCTGGTGATAACGGCATTCATGAACATACAGACTATAGTTGATTGCGAGCCGCCAGCTCACTAAACACTGGATGCACTTCTGTCAACAACATCCGACTGCGGAGCTCTTTGAAGCAAATTTTCCATGTCAACATCGATCCCATTGTATAACTACCTTGACATTATTGCTGTGTTGCATCACTGGACAACGGAGGCACAAAGGTCTTCATTTATGGTCTATTTTCTTATTTGGATTTGGAGGCATGAAGCGGAGAGAGAGAGAGAGAGAGAGAGAGAGAGAGAGAGAGAGAGAGAGAGAGAGAGAGAGAGAGACTGGCAAAACCTAGCTAAAATGATAAACTTTTTTAACGTTTATCTTTAGCAACCATACCATACACAGGCGAAAGAGAGAGAGAGAGAGAAGAGAGAGAGAGAGAGAGAGAGAGAGAGAGAGAGAGACTTTGGCAAAACCTAGTTAAAATGATGAACTTTTTAGACGTTTATCTTTAGCAACTATTTCATACAAAGGTATGAGAGAGAGAGAGAGAGAGAGAGAGAGAGAGAGAGAGAGAGAGAGAGAGAGAGAGAGAGAGAGACTTTGGCAAAACCTAGCTAAAATTATAAACTTTTTTAACGTTTAGCTTTAGCAACCATTTCATACAAATGCATGAGAGAGAGAGAAGAGAGAGAGAGAGAGAGAGAAGAGAGAGAGAGAGAGAGAGACTAGACTTCGGCAAAACCTAATTAAAATTATAAACTTTTTTAACGTTTATCTTTAGCAACCATTTCATACAAAGGCATGAGAGAGAGAGAGAGAGAGAGAGAGAGAGAGAGAGTTTCAGATCACATAAAACGGATATATTTATAATGATCTGCATCCAAACTAATTACAAATTTCATATTAGTTCGTAGCTCGAATAGTGGCTCTTATGCATGTTACTTAAAATTCAGGATACTAATAACTTATGCAATGGGGTCTGCTTGCAACGTTTCCAAGAAATAATATAATATTCCTTTTGTGGCTTGATTTCCATATTAAAAATTACCACAACTTTTTTCGGATTTTTAAGCAAACAACATTCTTGGCTTCATTAACCTATGCTGTTCTTTTCTTCTTCTACTTACGGCTTTCTTGTAAATTTACTGTTTATCACTCAATAATCGCACTAAAAACTATTTCGTCTTTCCCTCCTTGATCGAAAAAAATACCTGATTAAAATTGTAGCGCATAAGACATAAAATAAATTGTCGGTATTAAAAATACTCAAGTCCAACTCAAAGTGCTTCCGGGACGTCATTTTGAAATGACTATATAAAACAGGTGCATAAAATATGTGCACGTACATAAAAACAGGTAAACACGTGTACAATTTTAAAAGCAGTAAACACATGTAAATCTTAAAACAGGCAAACACACCTCAATAAATACGCATAATGATTCGCTTACTCTGTCTACACTGATGCAGGCGTTGCCTACATATTTGACAAGTGACAATTTGTCAAAATGCAACACCCTATTATCAATGTCGTATATATATATAAATAACTCTTAAGTAGAAAAAAATACTACATATGGCAGAGCCATTCTCTATCATAAGAGAATTTTGAGAAGACTGAATTCAAAGTAAAGCAATTTGTGAGGATATTGTAAGGTACAAAAATAGCGTGGAAAAATCTTGATTACAAAGAGAGCCGTAGGCGATGAAAATCGTTAGAGCTTCCAAGCGTTACGTATGCGGATGTATCACTGAACATGGCAACGAGATTTTGTAAGCGATTTCTGATCTTTTTACAGTTCAGGATTCTATGTCAATAAGTCCGAAACTGTGAGACTAATTCACTCCAAAATTAATAAGGTAATGGAGGTTAGGTTGAAGCTGCTGAATGAATACCTTTGCAATTTGCCTTCCATTTCCAGTAAATTTAGAATGAAATGATCCGGTTTCTAAACTGATATTAGTAATGAGTATTTCGTTTACTTCTCATTAGAATAATTGGGCAGATGCTTCCTCTTCCATAATACAGCCATAAACGCCAGGTTACTAATTATCTAAATTCAAGTTAATATCTCTTTGGAAATGACATTGGGACGGACCCATGAACAATAATGTAAACCAGATTTACCTTCGCCATCAAATTTAATTCCAATCTATTTCCTGAAGTACAATTCAAGGCAAAACTGGGTTATTCTCAAAGTTATGAACAATTTCATATTATTTATTAAGGTGTTATTTAAAAAAAAACATATCTACAATCCAAACAATAGTGCCTCGAAAAATTCATATTAGTTTGTTTGCGTGTTCCCCCACCTCTGCTTAATGTTACTGTTTTTAAGAGAAAAAAAATGTAATTAAACTGAACATGCGTGCCTACATTTGATTAATCTTCATTGTCTACAAAAAACATACAAATTGCCTTACTTCCGATAATGCCCATTATTTTAGGGTACTAATAAGCTTTGTGTCTTGCCAATTTTTTTTTTTTCAAGTCAAATTAGCCAGGATTAATCCTTATTATTTGCACGGCTACCAATCACAACAATTTAATGATGATAATGAGAGAAAGAGGGAAAATTAGGTTACAAGAGAGGAGAGAAAGAGAGAGAGAGGAAGATGATGAGAGGAGAGGAGAGAGAAGAAGAGAGACAGAGAGAGCAGAGAGAGAGAAAAAAAAAATTAAGTAACTAACAATTATAGGAAGATCTTACGTATGAGAAATGGAAATTATAGGCAACCCTTCATTTATGTATGTATGTGTGTATGTGCATATATATATATATTATATATTATATATATATATATATATATATATATATATATATATATGTATGGGTATGAATTTTGACCAGTTCAGGAAGAAGACAAATTATGAGAAACGTGCCTTCATTTGTGTGGGTGACAGCACGAACGAACATACAAACTGTCAACTATTAACAACAAGGAAAATATAGTTCTGTTGCCTTTCCATATTTACTTTGTAATCAATCCAGATTTACGCATTCCTGTGTTGCCATTTAACATTATATATATTGACTAAAGGACGTAAGACTGATATACACAGGTTGTTTATATATGATAAAAAATACTCAAAACTACATTTACTCGTATCTTAATGTATGAATCGTGAGCAACATAAGTTTATCGCATACAAATGACAATTACAGCAAGATAAACGAGAAAACCCCGCTATTGCAAAACGATTCAACGAGCAAACGAAGCAATTGCAATACCAATTAAAGAAAAAAAAGACGCAGCTGCAATAAAATATAACGAGTGACAATCACACGTTGAAACGGGGGGAATCCCAGACGATATCTCGAAATTTAGAGTCAGGTGCAGGAAAAACCTGTTAGTTTTTTTTTTGCTCTGAAATCTGTGTTAGCTGGCGGCCCCCACCCCCTTTCCCCCCCCTACCTGGGGGAGATCGGCAAATGACGCTCCTGACTCAGCACTTAACTATCGATTCCAGATATCTGTAAACCATTAAAGAGGCCGCCGCCTTCTTTCCTATTCATCTGTCCCTTTATTAGTGGTTTAGGTTTCTGGGAATAATTACCTCGACTCGTAAAACTCTCCTGCATGCAGATGGAGAATATTAATGCCTATTTCAAATGAGATGGAATTGCATCGTTCCCTGAACACGATTTGCTGCTCGACGTCCAACAATATTTCAAAGGCAACAACTTTGCTGACACAATTCTGAGGATTTCATAACTTCAATTATGCAATTCAGAGACAGCCATCTGAGAGAACTTCCAGCATCAGTTCAGCTTATCATCCCCCATATAAAGTCTCATAAAAGTCTTTAAAAAAAAAAAAAAAAAAAAAAAAAAAAAAAAGCCTTGTAAAGACCAAAACGTTTTATAAGAGCAAGCACTCGCAGTTTTTATTGGCTCTGAATATCTTCTTCGTTAAAATATCTATATAATTATCAGCATCTTCAAATAAATCAATCTGTGTTAAAGAAATGTGACAATACTAGAGGTTACAATTGAATTCGATTACATCAAATATTAATGAAAGTTGTAAAGGTTTTAGTCAGTTTTTCTGCCTAATGCTACTCACTAACTTAACCAGAACAGCTGAGAAATGACTACTTGCTACTACTGATAATATTTTTTTGAGTTAACCAGGTCGTTCTACCTGGTAATATCTCGCACAAGTTTCGGTTACCTTCCACCCAGCAATAAGGATGAATTCCAAGCAGACAAATCTTAGTCAAGTCGGTTCTTCAAGTGGAGATCCACGGACACCACCCGCTTTCCTTCAACTTTTCCATCATCCCTCTGACGCAAGATTCCTTTTATAATTCTAATGACATCTGTGTTTAAAGTCGGTTTACCACCCGAGTCATACTGCGACTTCACCAAGAAAAGCTATATTCTCTTTATGTGTTCCCCTTCCGAGTTCTTTACGGAGGTGATCTGCAGCGGTTATGGTCCATTTCATACAGCGACGACAAAAAGACGGGGGTAATTCCGCGAGCACCTTTTTATCTTGGTATCATGTCACAAGAACCGCCGCCCCCCTCCAAAAAAAAATAAAGTTATGAAATGCAAATGCTTTCATCCTAAAAACGTACTTTTTATGGAATGCTAAATTTCTCCCGGAATGTTACGCACTTTATAGTGCATATCATCGTTATGCTTTAATATATTACTGTCTTTGACATAAAATACAATAAATATAACAGTCCAGAGCATATTCAACTAACATGTGGCTATATATATAGTCATCTATACATGCAATCGCTTTTTATCATTCTATCGTCTTCCATTCTTCCTACATGACCAACCATTTCAAAACACCCTTATCCACCCTTTTCACCATTTCAGCTCCTCTTTTATCATTTCAGTTCCTCTTTTGACATTTATAGTACGTCAAAAAATTAACTGGAATGATAAAAGAGGAGATGAAATGAGGAAAAGGATGGACAATAAAATAAAATATAATAAAATAAAAAATAATGATAATAATAAAAAGAAACTGTGCATCTAAAACTAGGTAGTTATTCGACCTGCAGTTTCCAACACAAGCGCTAATTCCAATTTTGCTTCTCCGCGGCACAGGGACAGTTGTGGGGGAGGGGGAGGGGGGGGGCATTACTCCCCAATGATTTACCTGGTGTCTTGCTTAATGGGCTGCGCTTAAGAAGAACAAACCATGTTTAATGGCCGATATTATCAAAATGATTACTCACAGACCGCGGCGTGAATACCAAGTAGGTTTGCACTTCCCAACGGGGACGATAAATAGCAACCGCCCACCCCCCCCCCTCCCTCATTTACCTGCGAGACCTTTAATAAGCTCGCTGAAGATGGAACATTTCTTTTCTCATTCAAGAAGCGTCATTATGAATGGTTATTTATTTGCCGGGTTTCGGCATAACACTCGTAACTGCCGCCATTATTCACGTTCCAAAGGTTTTCCTTTCTTTTTTGAAACTGCTTTGTCAGCAAATTTGCGTACCGTCTGAGTGTGTAATAAGCCGTTCCATGTTATAATCAATGATCGCGAGACCCGAGTTTAATTAGGGATAATAACTGCTGGGGGGGGGGGTGGGGGGGGGGGGGGGGGTCACTTGAAGAATGTGGCCATCCCAATTTCATCCAAAACCTATCATTCCTCATTTAACCAGGGTTAAATATTTTGTTTGCAAGCACAGATGCGTGTACAAATATATTACTCCACTGCAGCATTCTGAATAACAAAAGCCATTTACCTGTTACACTACTTCATAGTTTGTTGAATAAATATAACCATTACATTAACCTGCTTTCATCGGCATCATTCAGCCATTCACTTATGTGATACAAATCGATTGATCCTCATCTATTATGCTCGTATTTTCACGGAAATGAAAAAGAGAATGGGGCTGACAAAGTAGATTAAGGGTAATAGGGCTTCGCTGGGGTTTTAAATGATTCCCATCGATTACCTTTATAAGCAGAATCGAGATTTTAACTTTGAAGCGCTTAAAATGTGGTTATTTAAACGTTTTCCCACGCAGCAGTCCCTGTTGTTTGTTAGTAGCAACAGATTACGGTTACTCAAGACTAAGAAACAAATATTCTCCTAAAAGTGACTTCATATCTGAAATTAGTAATTGTAAAATATTAGCCATGAACAGGTATTGTATTTATGAAATGCTGTACTATCTCATATATAATATAAATAATACACAAAAACCGAATGATACAAACAATGATACAAACAAGAACTATTGTCATGATCAATATCATTCTCTAGATTATATCTAATAGAAAAGAGAGTAAAAAATCTAATGAAAAAGAGGGGAAAAAGCCAAGACAGTTTTATACAAATGAACTTTTATACTCCTTTTCCACTTCCCCTACACAAGAAAAGAATGGAAAAAACATATATAATGAGAATGGTAACACAACCAATCATCGATAACTGTCTCTGTGTGTCTCTATTAAATCTGGCGTCACAACATCTGGGTAATTGACACCGTCATCGATAACTAAGATTTTTTGTCGTAAGGGAATAGTTAGCTCAATATACCCATCTTTTCACTGACATTAGCAATAGAAAGACTTCTCCAATCATTTTCTCACACTGCTCCCATTAACTGTTAATTTTCCGACAACTAAATCTTCCTCTTGTCTGTTCTCAACAAAATAGATATATTTGCCAAAATAATAATATGCCTACAGTTTGCTACTGACTTACATCCCCTATCAGCAAGATGATCGCGCTCATAGGATTTTATGTTTGTTTGTTTGTATGGTGTTTTTACGGTGCGTGGAATCAGTGGTTATTCAGCAACGGGACCAACGGCTTTACGTGACTTCCGAACCACGTCGAGAGTGAACTTCTACCAACAGAAATACACATCTCTCACCTCTCAATGGAATGCCCGAGAATCGAACTCGCGGCCACCGAGGTGGCCAACACCATACCGACCACGCCACTGAGGAGCTATAGAAGATTTAATGAGAAATATTAAGGGATTATATAACGTATAATACATTATATACTAATATAATTCACACACTTATTTGTTCTGATCTTCAGAATAATAACTTGCTGTTTTAATTTAAAATATCTCACAAAATCATGGACCTCTTCCAATTAACTCTCTAATATCCTCTTTGTTTTCTTCCTCTGAGGCTAACTCCCTTTCCAGTAGAAAAATAATATCCAGTACTGCACTTCCAGCAATTTTTATCCATTCGTTCCCTGTCAAAATATTTGCTTATAGAAATATTCAGATAAAATCATTCTAATCTTTGTTTAAAATAGCATTTTCGAAATGCGCAAGGGCCTCTTTTCAGTACTTTTCTTTTAATTGATTGGAGAATCTGTGCCTCTATCTCTGACTTCTTCACTTCCAATTTATCTAATTAGTATCAATTTATTTATTCATTTTCAGCTTCAAGTTCTTTCATCTGTTGTTTTTTCCATACATTTACAATCGAGTAAATGCGGTTACCATGACAAGAATTTACGCATTGCAAAATCAAACACCAGGTTTATGTTTGTTAGTTTTTTTAACCACACCGAAGAATGAATGTTTGTCAAAGCTTCATCACTCATTCATTTGAAATATAAACTTTGCCTTTAATTGGCATTCCCTAATGAATCCTGAATATTTAATATTAGTCTACTGGCATTCACTAATGAATCCTAAATATTTGATCAGATGAAGACTAAAACATTCTCTCTCAAGTCTATAAGACAGTCTATGCCTTCCGATGACCAAAACAGGGTTAAGTAATTACAGCCCTATTTTTTTTTGTCTAATGAAAAGCGACTGCAATGTAATGAATTCGTATTCAAGAGAAAAAAAATTATAAAGCAAACAACTGATTGACGGTGTCTTTGGCGAGATGCCCAATGATATCCATATTTCATGTTTAAATCATCTAAGTTATAATAGTATCATAACGGAGTGACCGAGATTTTAAGCCTGTATAAAGATTATCAGGTGATGTATAATACCATGGAAATGGACGTCATTTCATCATACAAACCAAAGGGTAATATAATCCTCAGGGATTATGGGATTCCGCTCAAGTTTCATTATTAATGAAAACATTCGCACACACGAAGCAAAGTCGGCGAATGCGGAGTAATTCCTTTGGCCGTACAAGACAATTTAGAATTAAATATAATGGAAAAAAAAAAAAGATTTCATCCAAATAACACGCGTCATGTACCTCACCGAATTTGTAGCGGCATATTACGTGATCACAATCATAATGGCTTTTTATAATCCAATAAACACTCAGAATTACAGTTTCAAATTGGTGTGCGCTCTAAATTCACGGTGAATAATTAACAGAGCAATGAATTACAACAAGGTATTCGGAACAGAACACGATGCTCGGTGCGAACCCGCTATTTTTCACCTAAGTTGCCTCAATAAACTGGGTTAAATTATATTATTTTCTTAAGTTTCTCGTTTCTTTTGCCTATCGTTAAATGAGTGGAGGATACTATTCTTTTCTTGGGCGAAAAATAAAAGAAGAATGGAATAAAATAAGAAGACTTCTGTTTACTCTTCCTAAAGGATTAATTATTTTTTATATTCGAGATATTCATTTTCTCCAACTTTTCACTCTTCCCTAAAACAGAAATTTCCAAAGAAACAGACAGCGAACAAACAAGTGGACATGGCATCAGGCACAAATTTGTATGTTGAGAGTATCTGGTGTTGATATCTAATATATTACTACAGTTGCTCGTAATATATTGATAATAAACGACCAATGGGATGCATCCATTGTAATGTAACGTATTATGGATGTATCTTGTATGTATCTCGGATTAATATGCAGCACCTACAGATCATCTGTTAACTAATAACAAGGGTAAGGTACAATAAACGCTCTTTCTTGAACCCCTCCCTTGACATATGCGAGGGCAATTAATCTTTAGACGAACCGCTTCTCCGAATAACTACCCAGCATTCCAATTTCCCAGATGACCGATAGGTCATTATTACCGAAACTAAGCTCATATCGAGCCAGGAATGCCTCGCCTCGGTGTGTGAATGCAGCCGATAGATATCCTGGCGACGAGACCCAGCTATAGTTGTAGTCGCGTCCCAACTATCCGGTTCCTAAATGCCTCTGGAATCGAACGGATTTCATATCGGAGATAAGGGTTGCCAGCTGGGTGATTATCTTGAGAGCCGTTAATGCCTTAAAAAGATGATATTGCTCAATATTTCAGGCAATATTCTTGGGCGGGGGGTGATGGGATGAACAATCAAGCTGATCTTTTTCTGACAGATAATAATAATAATAATAAGAATCTAATAATAATAATAATAATAATAATAATAATAATAATAATAATATAATAATAATAATAATAAGAAGAAGAAGAAGAAGAAGAAGAAGAAGAAGAAGAAGAAGAAGAAGAAGAAGAAGAAGAAGAAATCGACAGTGGTGTAAATGTAAACATATACGAAAATATATCGTTTGGATATATATTTCTAATACATATATTGTCATTAACATCACACAGTGGACTTCTTCACCATTTTAGTGACTCATGCCATCATGCGATTTTTATATAATAATAATAATAATAATAATAATAATAATAATAATAATAATAATAATAATAATGCATACAAACCTAAAATAATTGAGATTTAATTATCAAATGGCTTAGAATTTTAAAAAATATTAACATATACTGAAATACACAAATAAATATGTGCAAAGACAATTTAGCTCGACAGTATCACCGCCTATTCTCCCACTGCTGGTGCGGAAGACACATCCAAACCATCTTCGTCTACTTTTCATGAGCAACTCAGCTACAAATGGGACTTACGTAATTGCTCTTAAACTGTTATTTCTCACTCTATTCGACCATTTGACTCCTAATATTCTGGTTATAGCTTTATTTCCACATCGCACAACACTAACATATAGTCGTACCTTAGCACGCGATGAAAGGCTATATGATTTTAAAACTTTTTTTTTATTTAGCTAGTCCATTTTAGTATGGCTTTATTAGTCTTTTGGTAAATTTATACTCTGAAGCTTTAGTGATTGAGTATTCTTTCTGTACACATAGTTGAAAGACAACCTTATTAATCCGTCCCACATCTAATGTCATTTCACCACTTTATATATACTCTGAATTCTGTATTTTTTTTTCCTTAAAACACATATCTATACATACGAGGCATTATATCAAATACTTAACAAACCTTGCACTTTTCTGGTTAATATGCGTATTCGAATCCTGTAAAATTTCTATCGTAACTCCAACAACCAGTTCCTTTTTCAAAACTCTTTTGTGCAAAATAAAATCAACGTAAAGGGAAACGGCCATAGATGGTAAATAAATAATCAAAGAGAAGTAAGCAAAACCTTCCAAGTAAAGGCTCCCCTGTTGTATTAACATCTAAAAACAAACAAGTGTTTTATTGGCACCCATCTACGTTCCTGTTCAAAACAAATACATGTCCTGGTATGGCCAAGTTTTAGGAAATCTTATTTCTACTACTCACGCCATTACATTCCCCGACTCTTAAGCCGAAAGTGTCCCGTCACCCAGAATCTGTTACTTTACAGCTCACCGATCCGGCGTGGGAATGTCCACACAGGTCTCAAGCTTATAGAAAATGTTTGGAACGGGGGGAAAAAATTACATCACAGCATACTGCGCAGGATGTTGAATATGACTTCAGTCCATTTTATAACCAGGAAATAGAAAAATAAAGAATAAATGAAATTAAAGCTAAAGAGGAGTGGAACTCAATATGTACTAGTGAACTCATCGTAAAATCAATATATTAACTGATATAACCAGGATATATAAAATAAAAAAGTAATTAAATTAAACCAATAGAAAAGTGATATTAAATATTTACTCGTGAGCTCGTAAAATGAAGATTTTTACTGATATAACCAAGAAATATAAAAGCAAAAAAAGATATCAAATTAAGCCAGCAAAAAAGTGAATTAAATATTCACTACTGAGCACGTGAAATAAATATATCAAGAGGTATGACCAAGAAATAATAAAATACAAAAAATAAATTAAGCCAATAGAAAAACGAAAGTAAATATTCGGGTGATTCTGTAACAATACTATAAACACCTACAATAATGAGAGAGAGAGAGAGAGAGAGAGAGAGAGAGAGAGAGAGAGAGAGAGAGTTTCATTACGTTAATTACCATTAGGTGGATTAGCTCCAGTCCCTCACTTTCCAGCCCCCAAGCTGACACTCGGGTCCTGGGCAAATTTACAGATGCCCGCGGTAATTTTACCTACTTCCTCCTGGAGATGAGAACTTCGAACCGTGATTATATGATTACGTTGAATCGAAAGCGATTGCGAGTGGCTGTGCTTGAGCCGCTGGGTGTGGAATTCCCATGTGTGTCGATACAGGGTGCAAGACTTTCTTGACGTAGCCCACTTGGACCTCACAATTTTATTGCTATTGCAAGCGTAACGGCCACGAGCAATCTTTTTCAATTGTAAGTGCAAAGAAGAACGCCTTTATAAACGTATGCCTACGTAACTGACGAAACCCGTGATTTCGGATCCCAAATGGTAAATACTTATGGATAATTCCTTAAGGAATGCATTGTTTTGAAGAACTTGTTAGAATCTTAAAATATATATATAAAAAAGGCCTTATATATCTTTTATTTACTGATACCAAATGCACGGCCACGGTCGGCCTGCTTTCCTTCAAATAAATACGTGCTTACGCAAATATACAAGTGGTTGACTCACGCAGGTATTTTGAAATAGATTTATTTCAAAATACCTGAGGTGAATCACAAAAGAGGCGAAGCAAAGAACTTTGCGAAAGATCTGAAAGAAAACTATAATCAATAAATAAGGCGCGATCCGACCTCCAGCTTACTCGAAAGCGTGCAAGATTTTCCTCTAACACATAAGTCGTAAACATTATATTTCTAACTTAACGTGAAGTGGTCTTCGTAATTAATACTCATACTTAGTACTACTCATACTAACAACAAGGATCAAATAAAATTGACACAAATTAAACACGTTCATATATTCCCAGTTATAAGTGGAAACACAAAATAATCTAAAGAAACAGCCTCTACATTCAGTACACCAAATGAATAAAAACGTATTAAAGTCTATGGTCAAATAGAGCCTTGTTTCACCATCGAAAATTATAATAAATACGCTCTGTTTTTAGACAATTTTACTGTACTGTTTAACATGCACATTATTTTTTTTGTTTACATTTTCATTTTAAAAAGTAAATCATAATTATTCTATCCTAAATTTCCTGCATCTTTAACTCAACGCGAAAGACCTTTTCCAGAACTATTTAGGCTCTGCCATAGACTTTCGAACGGCCCCCCGCCCCCAAACAACAACAACTAAGTAGTTTGTAGGATTACTCCCCGTGTAAGAGAAAATGAATGGTGAACATCACGAAAAGAAAAAGATTAATGTTGATGAAATAAATTATCCACGCAGTTTATCTGACGTCGTAAGAGGTAGACAGGGTGAAAAATGGGATATGCGGCAATAATGCCATGTGGGTAGGGACTTAGTTGATGGAAAACAACGTTTTAAGGTAATCTGGTTTTATGGAAAGAGTGAGGGACGATATTAGAAGGAAGCAGTGAGTGAAGTTGGCAATAATGACAACACATCACTATAATTCTTTTTGTCACAGAATCAATTTCGCAAAGCCAGAGTATTTCCCAATAATATCAAGATGGCATTACGATATTAAGAACAAATATAAGGAACAAAAGATATCAAATCTTTTTATTCCCATAAGTACAGACCACAATTATTTGAGGAACTTTACACTTTCTGATATCTCGCGAATTTTTAAAAGAAATAGTTTCAGATTAATATCTATACTTTTCAGCTGAGCACAGACGCAAATGACACCGGATGATTTTAAGAGCGAAAATGTAGGCTCTGAAAATGTAGAAGGTGGAATTTTACACAGTGCTGCGGGAGACGCCAAAACCCTTGGAGGTGATAAAGTTAAAATCTGATATAAGTGAAATAATAGTGAAACATTTTGTGAAACTATCATATTTAGTGATTAGTCCAACTTTCGATGATTTCTGCCGTGTTTTTGACTCTGTGATCTGGAAAATAATCTATGGCATAATCATTTTGGTCAAATACTCACGGAAAAATGGATTAGCTTCACGAAAAGTATGTGAAATTAAAAGTTAAGATTCAAGTCATATTTATATGGTCCAGTGCCCTCTGACGTGTATCAATAATATCACAGAGTTTCTGACGTGTATTAAAAATATCACAAAGACTTTCCCACTTACATGTAAAACAATTTGTTGCAATATCCTAATGGGAATATATTCCCTCAAGGAACAAATCCAGACGAGCTAGACAAAGGTTTCAAAACCATTGTTGGTGTATCATAACAAACATACGCTCCTATTCTTACATATCTTACTTATTCGGTTTATTGTCCGTACCTAAACGTCATTACTGTCCTGGGATGGCTGCGATTCTCAGCAACAAAATCTAATACTTCCAAATATTCAGCCCCGACATTTGTACATTATGAGCCACTGTATACACCCGAAAGAATTTACCCTCGCTCCATTGTCCCACACTCGTCATAAGACAATTCTGGATCATTTAATTACTCACTCATTCCAAAATTAAAGGGAAACCCTAAAATGATCGCGCGCGTGGGCCAAGATGAAATGTATTACATATCATTTCCCCTGCAGGTGTTCATTTCACATATTACCCTCCCACACTCACACAAATATTTCAAGTGGAATAATTTACCATCTTCATAAGTATACTCTATATATACATCCAAATATTTTTGGATGTATATATAACTAGAATAAAAGCGGGCAGCAAACTTAACATAAAGATATGAAAACATCGTAACAAAACATGCAATAAAAATAAGATTTTTTTTTTACTTACAACACATTTGCTTCTGCCTAGATGTTCTATAAGAAACTAGCTAAACTCCCCAAGAGGCACTATGAAAAATATTCGCAACAAAACAAACCTTAAAGAGGAACATTTGCCTTGTCAGACACGCAAGACCACTTGAAAAGATCTAACATCAATAAAAAAAAAAAAAAAAAACATATTGAAATGTTCCTTCTTGTTTCGTCATTCCTGTGCTAATGGAACCCATAAGTAGTAGCAGTAGTAGTAGTAGCAGTGGAGATTTGCCTTTGAAACGGCTCTGCGAAGATACAATCCTAAGGGTTTAGATTATTAGCAAGTCGCGTCAGTGACATTGATATGCGGAAGATGACGATGGGATTCCACGGCAAGAAATGGAAGTGATGCGGTTCTTAGGATGTTTTGAAAGACGCCTCCGTGTGCATGTCGCTGTTCAAATATTCAGAACGCGCGCTCTGGATGTCGCTGCCGAAAGATGAATTCAATGTATCTCGGACAGTTTTGGTCCTTATGCACTGAGCACTTGAGGACTCTTATTATACTGCTTTAAAACCGGTGAGATCAGATGTGGAAAGATGCCATTTTTGTAAATGATTAAATATAGCTAGTGATGAATATTCCTTCCTACCATCACCCACTTCAACAATCTCTCTCTCCGAAGAAGAAAAGTAAACATCATTCATGCATACCAAGAGACAGAAGGATCTTGTTCCAGAAAAATCAGAAAGTGGAAAAAGGTCTTGCAAAAGAAAAAATGCATGGAAAGTTATAGAACTAAAAAGTAAGATAGAAAATGCAGAACAAAAGATTATACAATCAAAAGAAAATGAAAAACGGGACTTGGAAGAAAAAAACCCTATTAAATATCAAGCAAAACCCCAAACTATTATACTCATATGCGAAGAAGATGAATAAAAGAAGAATAGAAATAGGCCCTCTGAGAATTGAAGGGAGATTAACGAATGAAAAAAAGGAAATTTGCAACATACTGGCAGAACGATATAAGAGAGAATTCACCCCTAGAATAGATAATGAAGATAATGATATAGAAGTAAGGGAAGAAAATAGTGAATATTTAGCTGACATAGAAATTAATGAAGCTGATATTGTGCAGGCAATTAATGAAATTAAAAATGGAGCTGCTGCAGGGCCGGATGGAGTCCCTGCTATTTTGTTAAAGAAAGTAGTTCATTCTATCGCAAAGCCACTTGCAATATTATTAAGACAAAGTGTAGATACAGGCAAGATTTATGATGAGCACAAATTAGCATATATCACCCTACTTTCAAAAGTGGATCAGACTAGAGGCAAGTAATTATAGGCCTGTGAGTCTAACATCACATATTATGAAAGTGTATGAAAGGGTAATGAAGAAAAATATTATGAAACAGTTTAAATAAAAAATAATTTGTTTAATATAGGACAACACGGTTTCGTACCCGGAAAAAGTACACAAACCCAACTGTTAGTCCACCGTGAGAACATATTCAAAAATATGAAAAGCGGAAATTGAAACAGATGTGGTTTATCTAGACTTTGCAAAAGCTTTTGACAAAGTAGACCATAATATATTAGCAAAGAAAATTAGAAAACACAATATCGTAGATAAAGTAGGAAGATGGTTAAAAGAATTTTTACACAACAGAAACAGATAGTTATTGCAAACGATGAGAAATCGGATGAAACCAAGGTAATATCCGGTGTGCCACAAGGTACGGTGCTAGCTGCAATATTGTTTGTTATTATGATTGAAGACATAGACAGTAATGTTAAGGATTCGGTAGTGAGTAGTTTCGCAGATGACACAAGAATAAGTAGAGAAATTACTTGTGATGAAGATAGGAAACGCTCTACAAAGAGACCTTAACAAAGTATATGATTGGGCAGAGGTAAATAGGATGGTATTTAACTCTGATAAATTTGAATCAATAAATTATGGAGACAGAGAAGGAAAGCTATATGCATATAGGGGACCTAATAATGAGACAATTCACAAATAAGGAAGCAGTTAAAGACCTTGGTGTGATGATGAATAGGAACATGTTATGCAATGATCAAATAGCAATTCTGTTGGCAAAATGTAAAGCAAAAATGGGAATGTTGTTACGGCACTTCAAAACAGAAAAGCTGAACACATGATTATGCTAAAAAACATATGTTCGTAGTCCACTTGAATATTGCAATATGATATGGTACCCACACTATCAAAAGGATATTGCACAAATAGAGTGTACAAAGGTCCTTTACAGCTAGAATAGAAGAAGTTAAGGACCTAGACTACTGGGAAAGACTACAATCCTTAAAATTATATAGTCTAGAAAGGAGAAGAGAACGCTACATGATAATTCAGGCATGGAAACAGATAGAAGAATAACAGAAAATATCATGGAACTAAAAATATCAGAAAGAGCAAGCAGAGGTAGATTAATAGTGCCCAAAACTATACCAGGAAAAATAAGGAAAGCACACGGACATTAATCCACTACGCACCAGCATCGATAATGCAGCGTCTATTCAATGCGTTGCCAGCTCATCTGAGGAATATATCAGGAGTGAGCGTAGATGTGTTTAAGAATAAGCTCGACAAATATCTAAACTGCATCCCAGACCATCCAAGATTGGAAGATGCAAAATACTACCGGAAGATGTACTAGCAACTCTCTGGTAGACATTAGAGGCGCCTCACACTGAGGGACCTGGGGCAACCCGAACGAACTGTAAGGGCTGTAATGGGCTGTAAGGGTGTAAGGGTAAGGGCTCTCTCTCTCTCTCTCTCTCTCTCTCTCTCTCTCTCTCTCTCTCCTGAAACACTGTAAGTCTGATCTATTCACTCAAAGTCAAAACCAAGTCAGGGAAAAATTGCTGTTTACAGATTCACGCAAACATAAAAACCAGAAGAGGGAAATTTGCGCTTTTGAAGGTCATCCGTTTATTCGGCCCCGCATCCGAATCACGAGATAAGAGGACCAAACTGAATTATTGCACACAGTGACAACGACACTACAAAAAAATTTACGATAAAGAAGACAAAACTACAAAATATTTATTCCGGGCAGAAATGATTGGGAAGGAAATGGAAACTATGAAATCACTCTACAGCCAGACCAAAACTGCTCTCCGAAGATGCTACTTAAATCCAGAAGACTCATCTATCCCTTAAAAATGTTCAAGCACGCAATCACTTCCCCAGCACTAAAGCCTAAAAGAGGAAGCTATATCGTCCTATATCATGAACAACCCATGGGATCAGGTTATTAAAAAAATAATAATAAATAATAAGAAATCTATTAACAAGCATTTGATCGATAACAATCTCGTCCCGACTAATTAACAAGGCTTCGGAAAAGGGAGATCTGCTGTTTCACGGTTACTACTCAGAATCCCAGAACAAAGCAGTGGCTGTTTCACGGTTACTACTCAGAATCCCAGAACAAAGCAGTGAAACCGAAACTAGTGACGATCATATCATATTATGCAACAATTAAAATAAAAAAAGTAATAATATTAAACCGGATATTTAGACCTGTGAGACCCCCCCCCCCCCCACCCCCCCCCCCCGCCCCCCGGCGTCAAGTCTCACCACAGGCATGAGCTTTATCCATACCAACCCATGCCATATCTGGCATTCCTCAAGGAGTGTCCTCGGTCCCATTCTCTTTAAGAAAATGTTATGTTATGTCGAAAACACCCTGAAAAACTAATTTGCCGATGATTCATGCGTCTCACACTTAACAGATTTAAGTGAAAACACTGTACACTTTAAAAATGAAGTAGATAGAACAGTCTAATTCTGGGCGTATCAGACATAGCAACCTTTAAAGGGGACAAATTCGAACAGATAAATTTTGGTAAGTAAATTTGAAATATTTACTCATTATCATGATACAGATGAAAATACAAATACGATAGAGCATCAGATAAAAGATCTGCGAGTCATTTCGCAAGGCTTAACATGGTCTATCCGTATTGAAAGAATTACAACTAACTCGTAGAGTTGTTGTGGCTACAGAGAACTTTTTCTAAAAGAGATATCAACACCATGCTTACCGTATTGATGTCACTGATTACATCAAGCATAAACTATTTTTTATCGGTATCGTGCCAACACCCATGTCAATAAAGTCAAATAAATAGGCTTTAAAGCGTCTTACATAATTACAAAAATAAATAAAATAAAACTTAAAAAAAGTTGGTAACTTAAACGCCTTGCGAGAATGACTATGATAAAGTAAATCTATCTTTCAAAGGGAGAACTTTTCCTGAAAGATATATCGACACTAGGTTTACCCTATTGATGCCACTGATTATATGAAGCATAAACTATTTTTCCTCGGTAGTGTGCCAACACCCATTTAAATAAAGTCAAATAAATAGGCTTTAAGGCGTGCTACATAATTACAAAAATAAATTAAATAAAATTTTTAAAAAGTTGGTAACTTACACGCCTTGCGAGAATGACTATGATAAATTAACATCTTTCAAACTCCACCGATCTACAAAAATGAAAGATGCAATGGTTCCTAATCCATCAACTCACCTCTGCCATTCCATTCCCCCCACAATTCCTCGAACCGGTGTTAGACGCCAGCCCTCGACCTCACCTGACTCTGTACCATAACCCAGCCAAGATTGCTCGTACATCATCATCATCATCATCATCATTTGCATCCGTGGCCTCTAACATACTACGTATCATCGAGTAAACATAGTTGAACATAAGTTAAGACATGTGCCGGATGAGCCCAGATGCAATGTCGTCCCCTGTCATTTCAGAGACCCCTAATACGGGACGTAATTCTAACTTGATCTGGCACCATTGCATTCAATTCCTCGTCAGGGTAATCCTCCAGCCACCGGATGGGAGAAACCGATCGTCCGGTAATCTCTCTCTCTCTCTCTCTCTCTCTCTCTCTCTCTCTCTCTCTCTCTCTCTCTCTCTCGTATTTATGATGTGACGGTGTTATGTAAATACATAAAACCACTGCTTTTTCTAGAAAGACCACTCTCTCGAAGTCAGTTGCTGAAACTTATTTTTTTTTAGCAGGAGAGATCTAACCATAATGAACTTTCATTTATTAGTTATTCGTGCCTACTTTTTTTTAACTTTCACCATTTTCTTAGCTTTTTGCCTTATTTGAACCCATTATTATCGAAAACAATTTTTTTTTATTTCCTGAATTAGATTACGCACTATACTCAACAAGTTCGATTCATATGTGGTATCTTTAATCTATTTGAATCACGTGATTCTTATAAAATCCCCCTATTTCCTGCCACCCCAACCATGTATATTTTACTAAATTTTTTATATCGTATTTTGACTTACTTATGCGCCGAGGCTTCAAAGTTTTCTGTATAATTCATACTTAGTTTACATCATTTAACAATATGTAAAATGAAGTTGAGTAATTGGTCTATTGTGTACCTTTATTTACTTCTGATAAATATGATTCTTTTTTTAAGTGAACCATTTAAGGTAAAAAAAATTTCTTCAGGATCTATGAAGCAGACAGTTATAACGCCAAATAATGTGCAATCAATCAATCACTCCATCAACAAATAAACTCTTCCATTTTCCTCTTTCCACTTCCTCTTTCCTTGCAAGTCTCCTCTCCTCCTTCTCTTTAGCACCTTTCCTCGGAACTCCCAAGAGGAATCGGCTCCAAAATGATTTCACCATTTTTACCTGGGCGCTAAGTAATCTAATACATAGGTGATCAAGGCTTGTCAGGTGAGGGGGTCAGGTGGAGAGAGAGAGAGAGAGAGGAGAGAGAGAGAGAGAGAGAGAGAGAGAGAGAGAGGGGGGGGGGGTGGGGGCTGATGGGGATGGGCGGGGTCTTCTTTGCTTGGGTGGCAGATTTTGGAGAAGGGTTGGTTAGACGCAGATTGGTTTATCATGATACATTCTTCTTATTCTCTTTCCGGAAGGAAGGATATAAGTAAAAACCGGAAGTAGACGGGGAGAATAATGATTTAAGCTTTAATTAATGAAACTGTGATACATTTATCACGTTCCCTATCTTCGTGAGTCAGTTATATGTATATATACTTATCTATATTTATCCCTATATCTATAATATATTATATATACACACACACACATATACGCGCGCGCACACACACACACCCACACACACACACACATATATATATATATATATATATATATATATATATATATATATATATATATGCAGAAGCCAGGTACTGTGTCGTACCTCTAAGTAAATGGGGATACAATCCACAATGAAGTAAAATCCTCTTGTAGTTTAAAAATTTAGATATATTTCTTGTACAGGATTAAAGCTTTCGACCATCAACTGTGGTCTTGTTCACAGTTGATGGTCGAAAGCTTTAATCCTGTACAAGAAAATACATTTTAAACTACAAGAGGATTTTACTTCATTGTGGATTGTATCCCCATAATATGATATATATATATAGATATATATAATATATACTATATAATATATACTTTATATATCTTATAAATATATATTATACATACATATAGTGTGTGTGTGTATTCTTTTACGCTGTAAAAAAGATTCCATACAGATTACATTATTATGTTTAAGTATAAATTTATCTTATGCCTTGCAAAAGATCACCAGTTCTTCACATCGTGAAAATTTATGAATATTGTAAGAATGCCAGTGAAAATTTGTGAATATTGTAAGAATGCCACTGTGTTTACATCTGAATATTCAATCTCATTTTTAATTGTTTGTACTACCTGTAATTACATTAATTTGAATATCATATAAAGTTTCTGATTCATTAGCCCTTTTTATACTTCTATGCCCAATTATGTTTAAGGAGGCATAATTTTTTTTCAATAAATCGGACTATTTTAATGTATCACCTTTGCCTATGAATTCTGTATTATATAAAGTAAACTCAACTGACAAAAAACATTAGTATGATGTTTAACAGTCCTTAATGAAAACAGCAGCTAATTAAACATCACAAAATATTACTTTTACTGCTTATTATTCCCCAGATAACAAAAGAAACTAATGGAAAAGAATGAAAAAGGAAAAGTAAAAAAAAATCCATAAACAATTCCAAAAAAAATTAATTAAAAAAAATAAAGGGGGGGAGGGAGAGGTTAGCCTGGAGTGAATATGTGGTGGGGTTCGAAGCCAAGGAAAAATATTAAAGAAACGAAAAACTGAGCCAAACTGGGGGGAATACCGTATGTCCATCAAAGGGAAACTGTATGGGAAACCCTTCAAGAGGATTGGGCACAGTAAAGGCTAAGCAATAAAAAGATATGGATGGAAGGCAGTCAATAAAAAAAGACAATAAGAATAGAAGTCTTTTTTCTTAATTTCTTGATGAGTGACAATCAGGACTGTCTTGAAAGGTTACCAAGAATAATATTGTTTAATTATCACTATAAGTTGTTTACAAAATACTATAAAAAAAATGCATAACAATAAATACTCATCAACGATTCACATATTCCATTAAAATATCATCATAAAAGGGAAACTGGAATAGGACGCAGTAAAACAATTTGCGATACAAAATGAAAGATAAAATACATTTTTCGTTGCAGCTACCACAGGGGGAGATGCATTTCATATTCGCCGTGTAAGGTTTATAAATGAAGATGTATATATCCAACGAACATAATTTATCATTTTGTTTTTCTTTCTCCGGAAGGAGAGAACTAAATAACACAAATGAAATGGAGAATGAGTGAAATACATAATGAAAATGTCATACCGATCCGAAAAAAATATAAAGCTAAAAAAATTTTTTCAGAGTAAAGCCCGAAATTTAAAAAGACTTCAAGAGCTGCTCATAATAGATTTATTTCCCTTTCAACGAATAATGACAAACGATTGATGAAAGGATGGAAAAATTGTGTATGCAGGGGCAAGGGCGAAGAGCTCGAAAAATTGCATGTGGAAAAATTGCGCAAAAGCACAGATGAAAAATTGAGAGGAAGCGACCGAGGAGAACCATAACAGGCTTAACCTGAGGTAACTGATAGATATAAAGGACTTTTCAAAAATTCTTATAAACTGAACAGCATGAATACTCTATGTAACTGAAACATCAACATCAGAGAGAGAGAGAGAAGAGAGAGAGATGAGAGACGAGAGAGAGAGAGAGAGAGAGAGAGAGAGAGAGAGAGAGAGAGAGAGAGAGAGAGAGAGAATTAAAATATTTAAGTTGCTAGTCTTTTATCTATCACTTGCATTTTATTTTAAAATTTAGACATAATGATAGTCAGTTCATATATATATGCATGACCAATTTTTATCAAGTTGATGAGGATAAAAATGTGTCATGCAAATATATATGACTTTCATAACAAACCAAATTTATAATGATTTTTATAAACATATTATATATATGTTATATATATATATATCATATATATATAACATACATACATATACATATATATTATATATATATTATATATATATATATATATATATATATATTATAATAATTTTCTTGGATACTGCCGTGTAAACCAGCACATTTCTGCTACGCTAATGTACACCGTTATATAAATTTCTCTTGCAAAACCGATATCAATATCCAGGCTTATGTGAATATTCCTAGAGCTCTATGCTGCTTAAATCCCGGCGACTTAAAATAAATATAAATTAATGCGATTTTAATGGTATATTTTCAAGACGGTCCTATCCAAAGAAATAATATTACTTATCATTTTTGTTTTTTCTAGACTCGATGAATGAAATGCCCTCGTGTTTTTTCCAGGGGGAAGAAGCCTTATATAGAAATTTTTTTCATGCCGAGAGAAGAGGTCTCAAAAGGGAGAGGGGAAAAGAATGAAGAATGAAAGCAAGCATAAGATAGTTACTCTTGGCTGGCCTGCCGAAGCACGTACGAAACACCTGCACTCTGTTGAAGAACTTTTGCATTGGCATTATAATTTATTAAAATCAATATACTATCTTTCTGTATTGATTTATATATGTGGCCATAGAGGTAAAAATTAAGAAAAGTTTATTTCCAAGCTGTACTCTTCCTCTCTAGGTGGTAATCCTCAAGTTGCACTAGATACGAGTATACTTTAAGGTGAAGAATGGGTAGTTGCATTAGATAGAGTATACTTTAAGGTCAAGAATGGTTAGGGGTGAATATGGTACAGCGACAGCCAGAGGATAATCATGTCCTAATGACAGACACTTCAACAAACTCCAGATTACAAAGAAGTTATCCTTGATGTGGAGGCCTCTAACACTCACTTCGATTTGTGTTCAACTTTCTCGCAAACGCTTTCCATTCAGGTCTTTCCAGAGCCAATCCTTTGCGATTTCACCGGGAGTCTTTTTATTCAGTCCCACCAGGACAATAATGCTGACTCAACCTCGTATTTAATAAGGCCCCCAGGTCCAGTCATAGCTCGCGTTGCTTCTTCTCTACTTTTAGATTTATCAAAGATGACTTGAATATCATGGAATTTTCACTTTTATTACCCAGAGATGCTGTGATGTTTTAAGTATTTTAAATTAAGAATTTCAAATTTAAGTATTTAAATTCATTTGCGCTTTCACATTCTTGCATATTTACTCCTCTCATTTCTTTTGCTAAGTATGACAAAATTCCTTGGGCGCAGAAAACGTTTATATAAAATATAGAATGGAATAAGTAGCTTGCGTAAATCATCATAAAAGGAGATATATGCAACTGTCTGGCATTAAATGCAAAAGGACATTTCGAGCAAAACTTTTAAAAATCAGATAAAATTTGTTTTTCACACCAATGCTTTTGTTAATTCAAAACGAAGAGTAATTATAAATTCTAAATTAATTAACTCTAAAAATATTATTCTTTTCACTCCTGAGCGCAAAATGATTAAATGTTCTGGACTCCCAATGGCTCGCTGATTATAATATACAAGGAGGGCCTCGTGCCATGATAGCATATTAATTAGATAGCGTCATTAATTTCTGTTTCTTGTTAACGTAACATCAACTTTGGATGCCATTAATTATATCGAGATTGACTTCACGACGTGATAATCTATATGGGATGCTGTTAATCTCGTGGCTTATACATGAACCTGGAAAATATACAGGTGATAGCCTATCAACAAGATTTTTCCATTAACAGTACATGAATTATAGTACCTGAACGCTTAAGCGTAGCTTATACAAGCGTCAACGTTCATGACAGGTTGTTTTATTTTTAAGAAGAAAAAATATAAGAGTTTTAAACTGTACTACTTCTGTTTGAATTGCAGGGCATGTAACATAAACAGTATCGCCTTCCCTCTAAAGATCATCAATCTAAAACCATGGCTAAGTTCTAAAACTGAATCCTAGCACCAGAGATGAACTTTCCCTTCAAATGCTTATGTCTCTCATACTCAAAACCTCTCCAACTTCCACCCCTAGCCCTCCAAAACTTCCAAGCACAGACTTCCTGCCTTTAAACTTATGTAAAAGGAAATGTAATCTATACCAGAACTTCTGTACAAGAAGCAACAAAAAGCATTGTCGCATGGAATGCTTACTTCAACAATAGCAACAGGAACACTTCTTTCGTGGCTGCTCTCTTGAGGTCAGTTATATATCCGAGTGGAGGTCTAGAATTGGAATTTCTGTAAATGAATGTTAATCTGAAAAAAGGACAAGGAAATGAATAGTCTCATGTTAACAAGTTATGCTCTGCATAAAAATTGATCCATGAATCAGCGACGTAACACCACCCTCTTAGTAACTTGATCAAAATGTGTTTTTCGTTGTTATGCATAATGATCCTCAAATCATCATCATTCTGCTCATCGACGAAAAAAGTTAAGTCTTTCTTAAGAGATTTGTTATCACTATCATTGCGGTAATTCTAGGGGCTCGTACCCCAGCAAAGTATAAATTATCCCTTTTTCAGAGGAAGCTCACAAGATTAAAAGAATATACATTGGTAAAATAAGTTTTGAAAATACTCAGGATGAATTACAAAAAAAAAATAAATAAATAAAGTGGAGTACGATCTTGCATTTTAGCACTTCAGTTCAGGAATCTCGACGAAATTAATAATAATTTTCCTCTTCTCCGTGCATACCCTTAGAATTATTCGGCGTTCTTCCTTATACCTTTCCAGATATGAAAACTCATATCTTAACACCGTGTCATAATACTCTTTTTTTTTTAATAGACGGGAGATTCTCTGGCAAACAAAAGCCAAGGCGGAATCCTTTCACCAATTCCCTGAATGTCTTTTTTCCCGTCATAACACAACACCCAAAACCAGGGAGAAAATACCGGGATGGAAAATTGTATGAGTAAAAACATTCTTAAAATTTGCGGGGATTCCAAAATAAACAGAATAGTCTCATTTCAATGGGTACCCTTCACAACGACAGAATTTACGGGAGGAGGGAAGCATTATATCTTTGACGATGTTTTCTCATGTCGGTTCCAGACAATGCTTTGAAAACTTAAGTCTCCTGGCTATAATGCACGAAAACAACTCGACGATAACGTTATACTGGAATTAATACCAGCCTGAGCTAGATTTTTCCGAGAAAGTGTAAATAATATGAACTGAAGTCCTTGGGAAGGATATAAGGCGTTTTGACGATATATATAAAAAAAGAAAAAAAAAGATACAGACATTTCGTCAGCAACATCCACAGGAGTAGTAGTTTTGATCATAGTTAACAGGTCATTCAAATTACACTGTAAACTTCGTACTACGTAACATTTAATTCATTTCAATAATTATGCGCTGTTTACCGTCATTTCTATGAGACTGTCCACTTACCTTCATCATTTAATTACTTCCCAGCATTTTTTTAATGATAAACTCTTCAGGAGATTGAGTTGAGAAAAACAGATTTGATTTTGCCTCACTCTTCGCTATTTGTCATCCGAAATTCTAGTCCCAAAAATTCTCGTATGAATAACTTCTGCTGGAATTTCACGGCACCTCCGACATACTTGGACATGTTATTAAAGAATCACGCTGCAGCTCGGTTCTAATATTAAATCCAGATACATACTGAACCCAGCTCTTTTGGGGAAGGCTACTAATATTGCCAGTGTTTTCACGGAAGAGATTACATTTTCAATTTTGAGAGACATTGGCGAGTGCATTTTCTGTCTTCACAATAACATACCGAAAGAAATGCGTGCATGACTGTAAGAAGATGGTTAGAAGCAACAATGAGACGGCATGAATTTTGCAAATACTCAAAATAAACTTTGCGTATCAATGTGCGTGTGCCGATGGTCCTTTGCTCGAACAAAACAGGTGAGTGTACCACTTTCGACAATAAAAGCTTTAAACCCACATCTGTAACCAATAGCTGAGGTTCTAGGCAATGACCAAACTTAAGACTTTTCTGATGTAAAAATATCTTTTACAAATTCCACCACATAATTCATTCATGGGAGACCTTAAGACTGGACCACTGTCCTGAACAATTTATTTTGTCCCTTTTGACCTGACAACTAAATTTTATGTTTGGTATTTAATGAACTGTTTTGGGTCGCTGGTAGAATAGGAAATACCAAGGAGAGATAGCAATTTCATTAGAAAGGCTACGAATTACTAATAACAGAAAGGTTCACAGTCATTTACTACACACACACACACACACACACACACACAACACACACACACACACATATATATATATATATATATATATATATATATATATATATATATATATATGTGTGTGTGTGTGTGTGTCTGTGTGTGTGTGTGTGTGTGTGTGTGTGTAAAGCGAATACCACAGGAAAATGACAGGCAGAAGGTCAGTACCAAGCGCTTTCTCCTGTTTATTCAGGCATCGTCTCGGCACGAATGAAAAAGCTGGAAAGAAGTTAAAGGATAAACAAAACGATCAGGAATACAAGATGGTTCATTGTCAAAAGGGAAAAGATCAAAGTATTTTATTCATACGAAGCACTAAATGTAAACCGAATAAAAATCTACAGCACCTGCGACCTGTGCATGTCCAGAAATATGTTACATTCGAAAAAAGAGAAAATATGAAATAAAAGCTGGAACGAATTTTTTTTATTCCAACGGCCACATCTGCAATTACTTTGCATATCCTTCTTCTGTGAAAAATCGCGCAAAGCATCAACAATTTTGGAAAGATACAGTGGAACCTAATGCCAGAGTTGTATTATAACGATTTTTAATGAGTCATTTTAATCTGGCAATTTAAACGGTATTTTGGAAAAGATATTGAAATGGTGAAAAAAAAAAAAAATATTCGCTTCCAAAATCTACCATTCTTTTCCAGTTTCCACTATGTGCAGATTGGTATCAAAAACTATTCGAAAAATAGGATAAGCAGTTGATGCTGAAGGAATGTACAGAACAAATTTGGCAGGAAGTCTTCCAATAACAGAAAACGCTCTTTTTTATACATAAAAATATATAAAAGCAGCTTGTATCATAAATATGTTAACTCTGACCTGTATGGTATATGCGTCTGACAAAGTCATTTGATTGTTCGCGATATCGTACAATTCCAAGAACTATTTGTTGATCGAAAAACTTTTAAGTCAGGATATAAGCTTGAGTAATATATTTCTTAAACCTAACCAAATAGCATATATATATATATTATTACTATATCTATATATATATATATTAATATATATATATATATGTGTGTGTGTGTGTGTGTGTGTGTGTGTGTGTGTATTATATATATATATATATATATATATATATATATATATATATCCCTACACCTATCTATTATCTATCTATCCGACAAATACATAATATGCTGTAAATATTTACCAAGAGGAGAGAATTAGGTAAATTTCTTATCAAATATTTCCTCAGAGGAGAGAATTACGTAAATTTCTTATTAGATATTTCCTCAGAGGAGAGAATTAGGTAATTTCTTATCGTGAAATGTTTCCTCTCTGCAACACAGTATCCTCAACACGTCAAACTGATGCCATCCAATCAAAAACGCAAATGATCAGAGAATGAACTGGCATCATCCAGTGAAAAGTAAGAGACGATGATCACTTCCTTGTCGTCGTTATGCTGGAAATGGCGATTCAGCAGTGATTGGCCGACATGCATTAGAACTAGCGATTTCTCTACGTGAAATGAGCTCAAACGTCATCTTTCAAAATTACCCGACCAAACTCTCTCGTTTTTTTTTTTTTTTTTTTTTTTTTTTTTTTTTTTTTTTTTTTTTTTTTTTTTTTTTTTTTGTCGAGATGCATCCTAGACTTTACCCAATATCGTAAGAAAGGTATGATGTGAGAAAGATGTTACAAGATTTCCATCCAGGTAAAATAAATTCCAAAGGCGCATCTAACCACTGATGACATATTTCTTCATTGAAAAAGATGACAGAAAATGCGGGTAGCAGTAATATGACAGAATTTCCATATTTCAGACGAAAAGCACCACGAGAAAAAATTGATCCAAATATCCATACTTTAAAATTATCAAGAGTTTATCAACTACTGGTCAAAGCAATGTATCGCTACATGGTATCCAATACCACTAACCGAACAGGGTAAAAAATAAAACGAAAGGACTAACATGTATAAAAAATAAATGAAAAACAATAGAAAAAAAAGGCCATTACGGAATATATTACCGAGTTTATCTATCATTTCTGTTCAACGTCAGGTCACGAGAGAGAGAGGGAGAGAGAGAGATTACTAGTGTTCCTCGTGACCGTTCGAGAATTATACAGAAAGCATATAGGCTAATATTTACAAGTATAAATGAGAGAGAGAGAGAGAGAGAGAGAGAGAGAGAGAGAGAGAGAGAGAGAGAGAGTTACTCGTATTGCTCGTGACCGTTCGAGAATTATTCAGTACGTATGAAGGTTAATATTTACAAGCATAGAATGTAAAAAAGAAGAGAAACGTGGAATTAAAAATGGAAAACGGGACCAGACCAA
>NC_061110.1:94097339-94099839 GCF_015104395.2 Macrobrachium nipponense | reverse complement strand
CCAAGGTCGTTATCCGTGTGCTTAGGAAATCGTGAGTGCCTCACTCTCCAGCAACGCGGCGAGGAAACTTCCAATTTCCGACCTTCCCAAAACTCAAGGAAGCAGGAGGCGGAGGAGGAGGAGGAGGAGGAGGAGGAGGAGGAGGAGGAGGAGGAGGAGGGTTGCCTGAGCTCCGCCATAACGAAAATGTACCGGTTAAGTCTCCCAATTTAAATCAAGGTATGAGATCCAGATTTTGGCAAGAATGTGAAGTTTATATTCTGGGGTTTGCTTGTATTATCCTTAGTTTACTGTATAGCGCAGAAAAGAGAATTCCTTACTTCACTACATCCCTGAAAAAAATCTTAGTTACCATAATATTTTTTTTTTTTTTTTTTTTTTTTTTTTGTAAAACATCATTATTGAAATGCCCTTCGGGCTACTCCATAAATTTTCCCACTGAAAATATAATATAGATATATATAATATCTATATATATATATATATATTATATATAGATATATATATGTAAGTGTTTACATAATAATATATGGAATGTTAGTCCATATATATAAAAGATTGCTTGCAGGAATGTGATCAGACTAGAGACGCTAAAGATGACGTATACAATAAGTATGTAGGCTAAGATAACATGCCGTCACCTGTAGTCATTCAATTGTTTATAAACATTAGTCCAAGCTCCCTGCTTGAGACAACTACCCCGACCTATAATTCAAACGGCCTACGTGATCTGTAGCGTGTCTCATTTGATTGTGTGTTCGTATGAAACTATGTCATTTGTATGTATGTTCATATGTTCGAACTACTGTCTGTTCCTTCATAACTTGTAACAGAGATGGTAGACGAGCAGAACAGAGTTAGCTATCGTCATTAGAAGACCTGTACCTCTTTACCTAAGCTTTATCATGTAGAGGAATAGGATTAGCCATCATCATTGGCAGAAGCGATCAAGCTATCGTTATTAGAAGACTTGTACAATCATATCTGATCTTCAGCATGTAAAACTTCAGAAGAATACATATAGTTTTATATTTCGTGTTTTCTACAAGAACCTCCTCACCATGAGTTTAACACATCGTCGTAATAACTAACAAGATAATACCGACTTCGTAAGTGATCTACAAACCCCCAGACACTCCACTGAAGATGGAAGTGCAATACCAACCGACTTAGCGTAAGATTATCGCTAGTCTAACATTACCTCATAGGGCGCCTTATCATACAAGGCACAAGCCCTAATATATATATTCTTTTTAAAAATATCTCAAGGCTGGAAAGCGAATGAATTTAATTATCATTGTCGCTGTAGTTGAATTTATAAAACGACAAAAGAATGATCGCTGTGCACAGTAAAATCCACAAAACTGATAAAAAAAAAACTTAAAACATATATCAAAACCATTACTATATTGAACCCGATATAAATTCCACAACAATAACCCAATAATTAAACCATTTCCAACAGAGAGGTCGTAGAAAAAAAAGAAAAAAAAGCGAATGGGTCATTGCTGATAAACAGACCAATAGGAGAAGGACATCTTGCTCCCTCTCGCCCCGCATGTTCGAGTCATCTTATGGTGCATTAAGCCCGAAATTGAGGGCAAAGCGTTGCATTCCATTGGAGATTCAGCGCCAGGTCCATCCGGTTGATTGCAATTTTGGTGTTTGATGGAGGAGGTAGAGAAAGCCGAGACGTAATGAAACGTGAAAAAGTGCATACACAGCCTGTTATTTTAAATTGAAAACATTACTTCTATCCATGAGCAATATTATTTGATAAAAAAAATTAATTCTTAAAGCATGATGAGCACATCTGAACACAAAAATTGTACTGACGTCATCCCCACCAATACACACAAGACGGCAGTGTAAAACATTTATCAGAGACAGATGAAAATAATTTAGGGTTCCTGACACGAGATCCTCAGTCTCCCATTCCTATTGGACCTCCTCACTTTTGAAAGATGTGCTAAAGTTTAATAGAAGTAAGGATAATCTTCTGCTGGACGACTGAATCTTACATGTCAGACGAACATCAAAAGAATGCAGAAGCAATTCATCTGGATACCAGGCAAAGACAATGAGATAAACAGGGCCATGATATAAAATGTAAGAAACAAGTATAATATAAGTATAATATAAAAAAAAACTCCTTACGAACTCCTGCAGCAGTTTTATACCAAACAGCAGAAGCAACATCATCAGACCAAAGATTTTCTGAATGGCTGGGAAAAATTCCAAAAGAGGGAGCTTGGTAATGATGGAGGATGACAATGCCCAAGAGGGAAGAGGGACAGAATAAAAGAAGAAGAAAAAACTGTCTACCATCAGTGCGATTGAAGTTTCACAACAGAATAAAAGAATTCCTGGTGATCGGGATGTATTTCTGAACGACAGTGGACGCAATCGTTTCAAAAGGACAGTTTCCTTATTTTCTGCCTCATATGACACTCGAAAAAAGTAGTCGAACACTTATAGACGATCTTACATAACAAAACTC
>NC_061110.1:94044839-94087339 GCF_015104395.2 Macrobrachium nipponense | reverse complement strand
GTCTCAATCATTTCGTCATAGTGCAAGACACCGAGACTAAACTTTGCTATTAGCACTCGTCAAAACTATTTACATCAATAAGTAGCATCAAGTAATTTGCTCCACTTCATGCAGATAATTCTACTTTTATATTTAAGGTCAAATCACACTTTTATGCACTTACAATAAAAACCTAAATTGTCACAATTTCCCAATTAATATCTTATCAATAACAACATTGTCCTTACAATATACGCTACTAACTTTCCTTTTATCTGGCTCTATTTTGAGAGACGTTCGTCGTGGCCTTATAACTTTAATGTCATATAAGAATCTTGCGCAAATACAGGGCCGTAAAACATGATGCATTTTGCTAATGTACATCCTTTTTTCTACATTCTTTTCCCGGCCCAGTTTATTATGCACCAGAGACTTGATAATCTTTGAGAACAAAAGGGACGCTGAAGACCTCGGAAAAAAGCGCCGAGAGAGATATCCCTTGGTTGGCAAAAGATGATCAAAATATGCAGTGGCAGGCGCATAAGATGGATGTAAATTTATTCAAAACGCTTAAGAACAACGATGAGGAAAATGCATAAAATAATTTTTTTTAAAAGTAACAACATGATTGGCTTTATATTTCAACGCGTAAAAACTAAGTGAAGGTAATTAAGAAAACTATTTCCAAAACTTTAAGCAACACGATAACTTTCTACATTTGCCCCGCCGCCCCTCCAAAGCCCACCTGACCTCTATCACTGAAATTCCGCCGAAACGGAGAATCATCGGATGGCTGTTTTTCCAAATCCTTCGCAGGGACAAGAAAAAGGGGAGGAAGTGTCTCAGACCTCCTCCGCGATTCCGCTCAAGTTTGGCCCCACATTTCCACGGGAAATTTGCCGATGACTTTGAATATGCTTCTTTCGCTGCATCCTTCGTAAAAGAAAAAAAATGTAAACCAGGGTATTCTTAATTTTCCTTCAAGCTCTCGTTTCGAAGTAAGCGATATTTTACTAGGAAACATAATCAAAATTAGCAAGGGATTTACGTCTCCCGCGAATAAATTTTTTTTCTTTTAAGGACTCGCGCTATTCTTACGATGCAGTTTTTATTTTCGAAAGTGACTCGTTCTTAGTCGTGCCTTTTACCACGCATGAGAAACTTAACCCTCCATTACTGCTTACATTCAGGGAGGCAATAACATAACTTTTCTCTGAGCAAGTATGCTACAAACCAAACTTAATGTGCCCTGTAAATTTGGGAAAGCTTTTCGACACGCCAACAATTTATCGGAAGAAATTATTTCCCAATAGAATCTAATAATGCTTAAGTGTTCGATGTGATACTCTAATGATGATATTCGTCTATCATGACATTGCTGCTAAACGTTGGATGACGATGATTATACATGAAAGTTTTAATCGTTAATGCTCTTGCAACATTTAATCTCCACATTTTCTACAAGAGTCCAAGAATATATCGCAATCTTTATATACATTTCAATATATATATATATATATATATATATATATATATATATATATATATATATATATATATCATCGTAGTTGAACACTGAATGAGTGATTATAACTATTGTAGATAATAATGTTATTTCTGTAAGTCCTCCCATGTTAGATTTATACACACTTTAACATACATGCAATATAAATATATATATATATATAATATATATATATATATATATGTTTATATATACATATACATATATTATTAATATATAATATATATATATTATACATATATATAATATACACACACACATATATATTTTATATATATATATGATATATATATATATATATACATACTACATGTATGTAAAGTGTGTGTAAATCTAACAGGGGAGGACTTACAGAAATAACATCATTATCTACAATAATTATAATCACTCATTCAGTGCTGAACTACGAATGACCTCCCTAATCAAAAACTGCAAACTCGACCGCTAAAAATGGCATTGAATTCAAAGTGTTTCATCATATCTGCAACAGTTATCTTCTTATTAATATAATGAAATTGCTTTCCACTTTGTTTATGGTAATCCAGTCCCTATAAAGTATTCAAGTATGGAAGAGTACTCAAAATGAATGGTCTATACATTGAATCTAACAGCTAATACCATCTGGCTGACAGATACATATTAATTAAGAATACAGAACTACACAACAGTAAAATGGTTTTACTTCTTTTGAAATGAATTTTGGTTGT
The DNA here is from genome assembly GCF_015104395.2 of Macrobrachium nipponense. Taxonomy (NCBI): domain Eukaryota; kingdom Metazoa; phylum Arthropoda; class Malacostraca; order Decapoda; family Palaemonidae; genus Macrobrachium; species Macrobrachium nipponense. The sequence goes on along the minus strand of NC_061110.1, from coordinate 94,085,128 downwards.
AGAAAGAGAATCGATCGAAAAAAAAATCAAACCTGCTCTTGATATAAATGGCTGATCACCCACAAAATTGTGGATGTTCGTCTTTAAAAAAAAAAAAAAAAAAAAAAAAAAAAAAAAAAAGCAGTATTTGTCAAAATTCCTATCTTAAACAGAAACGAATTTAAAAGCGGCAAGAGTTACTAACAAAAACCATGGCAAAAATATACGCAACATGGAAACCTATTAGATTCTTTCAAAATTTTCAAACTGAGCTGCAGTATCAAGGAAGGCTAACAATTTTTTTTAAACCTATGCAAACGCCTGATTATACGCAATTAGTGAAACCCTCTCTATATGAGAATAAAAACACTATTTGTCACGGATTCCATAAAAAAAAAAAAAAAAAAAAAAAAAAAAAAAAAAAAAAAAAACTTCAAAAAGGACACACAAATCTAGATAAAAAGATGAGGCATATATGATATTGGAAGAATGTCGCCATGTACGTATATAAGCTTCAATCTTCATCATTTGCATGGTGTGGGGTAAAAACAAATGTTCGTATTTTACAAAAGGCTACGGCCATGAGAATACTTCTGGCCCATCGCCATTTCACTGGTTCCTTGAAACTTTGGTATTACATCGACGAACTTCGAAATTGTAATACACAGCAGCAGAGTACACTTAAGTAAAACTGAGTGTGTGAATCAATCTGCAGTCCCTTTAGAATGAAGATTAACACATAACAAATAAAAAATGCCTATACAACGTACAATGTTGTATAAAACCATCAACTATGACCGGCAGCGCTTCAGTTGCTCAGGAAAGCGCTGCCAGATGCACGAGCCAAGGCTAAGTGTAACATTAAAGTTATAACTACTGATGCTAAAGGGATGCAATTTGGTATGTTTTATTTTTTTATTTTTATTAAAGATCTGAGGGCGGACAGAATAAAGTACGGACGGACGGGGAAACAAAGCCGGCACAATAGTTTCCTTTTACAGAAAACTAAAACACGCACACACACACATACATATATACATGTATATGCTAAATGTTGCCTAATATATTTCAATCTCTAATTTGACACTGATCAGCCATTTCCTGCAGATACTATTTCAGCTTTCGGCGCCTATTATTATACTGGTCTAATCATCAGACGATCCAAATTTAGCCTGCAATGAATTCCAGCGTCGATCTCAGGAAATCAGTAACAAACTCAGATAACGAGGAATTGGTCATGCAAGGAATGAGCAAATACATACAAATAAAAAGCCTGACTCGACGCGAAGCGATTTCTATTTCAAGCGGCAGAGCACAGATCAGACAGCTCATTGAGCAATGGGATTTGCTACCTCAGGGACAGATTTGAATGTGATAAAAAGAACGAATAGAATGGAGAAAAGGCCACTTGGTGGAAATAAGCGAAACGTAGTAGAAATGGTCAGAATGGTCAGTTTGCTGTTACCAGCGGACACATCACGAATTGTATCTTTGTTTTCTAAATTAGGGCCTATACAAGACAAATTATGGGGTAATGGATACATACATACAAAACTACAAACACACAAATCTATCTCTCACAATTACTTATCAATCTATATATATATGCATACATATGTATATAAACATATATATAAATAAACATATACATGTGTATATATATACGCAATACATACACATATCATATGTATATATATATAATATCTGAGGATATATATATATGATATATATATATATATGTATATAATATATATATATATATATATATACGCTTGTACAGGAACTCTAAAATTGTGAGTCATAAGAAAAGTCTAGAAGATTCGTTGAGTCCTTGTTGTTGTTATGGCTTCTTAAAAAATAAATTTTGAGATTTCATTTCTGTCATTTTCTTATAAAATACATTAAAACCAAACAAACCTTCTAAAGTACACAGCAGCTTTCATGTTTCCTAACTAGCAATACAGCTAACTATGTAGTAATAAATATATATAATAATATATATATATATATATATATATATAATATATATGTGTGTGTGTGTGTATGAATGTACACAGTATATATATATATATATATATATATATATATATATATATATCTATATATATATGTGTGTGTATGAATGTACACAGTATATATATATAATATATATATATATATATATATTATCGGAATTTTAAATATATATATATATATATAAATATATATATATATATATATATATACATAACAGATATAATATTATATATATACTATATCTATATCCTAGAATTATGGGGGTATGTATTTGTGTGTGTGAATGTTTGTATTTTGATTGTTTTCCTTCTTTGATTTTCATTGATAACTTCTTTTTATTTTACTTATGCGAGTCTATACACACTTATTTTTAGAACACTTATGACAATTAGCGCTCCGTAACATTCGACAACGAAATCGCGTTTCACTAATAATAAAAAATACCAACTCATTTTGTGACTTAAGCGAGTCTAACGCTAAAACCAAACAGTACATTTTGGTTTTAAATATAAGCGCTTTCGTTCTCATTTAAGAAGGAAAAACTGGGACGACTATTTGCGCAGCTGCTCTGCATGCAGGCATGGGCGCTGTCCTTATTTACAGTCTTCAGTCTTTCGCCTTGCATAAATAACATCCAGAGAGAGAGAGAGAGAGAGAGAGAGAGAGAGAGAGAGAGAGAGAAATTCAAAATATATATATATATATATATATATATATATATATATATATATATATAATATAATATACATGAATATATTATATCTTACTTGTATGAAATATATGTATGTGCACATATACCACATAGATACATACTTACATACATATACGTATATATGCAAGTATACATATCCCACTTTTATTCAGACTGTACAAAAAAAATCTGTATTGTTTTACAAGCACAGCCGTCCATCTTTACACCAAACATTTCAGATTACAAAACCTTTTGGAAAACACTGTCACCTCCCCCTTAAAGCTTTCAGAATCCAGAATGGAGGGGATCGATTCAAGAAACCTGAATCCCCGTGGGGATGATTCCAGGCCACGAACGATGGTCTCTGGTGAAGATAAGGCGAATCATATGGCCGCGTAGAAAGATAATGGCTATTTCGGCTCTATCTGTCGAATTGTATTTGCTAGAGCTGGAACAGATCCATCGAGGGATAATGTTTTTCATGTTTTTTTTTTTTATTTAGTTCCTCATCTGGACTGAAGGATTTGTATTGTACAGCTTATCCCCCCGCCAAAAAAAAAAATGAGGAAAGAAAAGGTTAGTGGGTTCTTGTGCCTTTTACAAAAGTATATACATAAAAATATACGTTAACATACCTATCCATATACATAACAATGTGTATAATAAGATATTACATATATATATTATATATATATTCAAATATATGTATATATATACGCATATATTATATAGTATATATATATATATATATATATATAGTATGTATAATACACACACACACACACACACACACACACACACACACATATATATATATATATATAATCTTATTTATATCTATAATATATATATATATATATATATATATATATATATATATATATATATATATAAACTGTTTAACTATGGAATGTTTATTACATAGCGAAGTTTCTCCTTTATTGGAAACCTATTTGGCTTAAGATCTTGAAGACATGGCGAGAGAGAGAGAAGAGAGAGAGAGAGAGAGAGAGAGAGAGCATGGTTTTCTCCTTTCCAGCCCTAAATTTCCTTGCAATGTAACAATATCATTACATAATGCGTTCTAACGTTCAGATCACTGAGCGTGCTAACTGAGCCTCACAAACATAAGGTATGCTTCTCTGTCAAGCAACCGACTATGTAATGTCGTAACCGTCGATCTGTGTGTGTGGAGAGAGAGAGAGAGAGAGAGAGAGAGGAGAGAGAGAGAGAGAGAGAGGAATGTAAAGTATGCCTTCATTGTTAACATCCCTTCGCACCCCACGCTTGTGCAAATATCCTGTACGAAGACATTTACAAACGAGAGAGAGAGAGAGAGAGAGAGAGAGAGAGAGAGAGAGGCCAAAAAAACAGTCTGCAAGAGGGTGTGGGGAAGGGTTAAACCAAAGGCAGCTCTGGGGCGGACAACTTCAAGTCCTGCTGCCTTAACATTGTGGGTCGATCCTACCTTAATATGCTGACGCCTCTCTCTCTCTCTCTCTCTCTCTCTCTTTCTGTGCGTATTTTGCAAAATACTTAATACCTTCTTCACGGTAGTTCATGTAAGAGCTACTGTGGAGGAGGTGTGATTACCCCTTCTCTCCTACAACGACCACTTTCCATTACATAAACTATAATTTACATCGCGGAAATCTCACCATTACCGCATCATCGTCATTATCTTCACCGGCCCTGAATTATTCTTTATTCACATCTGGCCGTGAGAAAACCTCATTCCAGAATCCGCAGATTCCTTTAGCAACCGATTCCCACCATGACTTTCCCAGTGTAGGAGACCCAACCGGGGCCAGTTTGCGGATTCCGGCGACAAATGGAGGACACGCCTTTTCGACGACGATTTCAACGGCAAATCCGGATCTTAACGATCGCTGCAGATTCCAGGTTCCATTCCGGATTCCAGTCTTCGGCGATTTTTCGTTCAATAACCAGACTAATGTGGAATAGTTGTCGCTGGTCGTGAAGTGTCAGGAATTATTTAATTTTTTAACATTATTATTTTACTGTTTATAACTCATTTGTAACCGCTGCCTGGGGATTTTCTATGGAGAGGTATCTAAGTATGGGGGTTCAAACTTCTATTGCTAATTGTGTGTGAGTGGGTGTTTGGGGGTTGGGGTGGAGGTGGAGAGAGAGAGAGGAGAGAGAGAGAGAGAGAGAGAGAGAGAGAGAGGATTCTTGTTCTGAAATCAGCATTTCATTGTGCACTTTTCTTGACATTTCACAGATCCTCGGTTGGTTCAGAATTGGGAAAGCTGTACGTACATTTGAAAAAAATTATCTTCCTTTGTGAAAAGCTTACTGAACGTCACACAGAGTTACGTGTGAGAGTGGGAGAACTGACGGGAGTTACATAACAGCCGTGAAGAGCCGGTAAACAGCGAGGCGCAGAAGAGTTCAAATCGCATTCATCTGCTTCTTAACCTCTCGGAAACAATACCAGACCTGAATTCTCAACCCTGAGCGTCTCTGAATTTAATGGATATTACGATTTAGATTAAAGAAACATTTCCTAGTGGGAAAAAAAATTTCTTTTTTGTAGGAACCGTATTGTTAAATGCTCTTTTAAAGCCCTTCCCTGCAATAAGTTTCCAACGGTAGGTGAAAGTCAATATGCCTTTTTTATCATTAAACGTAGAATCTTTTACTTCACTTTGAAATACATGCATTAGAAATCTGAGTTAAAATATAATTTAGCAGAGAGAGGAGTCATTAGGGACATAGAGAAAAAAGATAGATAGATAGAAAGATAGATAGACAGATATACATACCCTTGGAGGAAACAACGCCAAGCAAACTCCCGACCGACAAGTCATCCGAAGCCTTTATTTTTGTCTGGTCGGTTAAGAGCCTTCAAGAAAAACTGTTCTTTTCCTGACCTGCATAAAAACTAGATAAAAATGGAGCACCATACACTCCGACGGTGTGTGTGTGTGTGTGTGGTAATATAAAATTCGAAGTACTTGGCAGTCATAAGGGGTTTCCCACTTGTTGCAATCCAGAGATGGGGAATATTTAAATGAAACAAGAGCATAGGTACCCGAGACTAGTTTTGAACAATTTACGTATCTTTCACACGCGCACACACACATACACACACTAATATATATATATATATATATATATATATATATATATATATATATACACGTAAATATATATATACAGTTTTCTTGTATAATTTCATTCCCATTGAATGAAGGGCACTAAAGTTGGCAACGCTGCATATGAAACACTTTCTTTCATACTTGATATGTAATTGTGTGTGTGTGTGTGTATAAATATACATACATTATATATATATATATATATATATATATATATATATATATATATATATATATATATATATACACACACACACACAAACAATTACAAATCAAGTATTAAAGAAAGTTTTTCATATGCAGCGTTGCCAACTTTAGTGCCCCTCATTCTAAGGAAATGAAACTGTACAAGCAAACTTTAAAGTTTCCTGCTCTCCTTTAGCATCACTTAGTGATGATAAAAGATACGAAAGCTGACCGGTAAGACCTGCTGAGAAAATGACGTCACCATATTAGTCATGTGACTCCCACTTCAGCAAACAGGACATGGCTTTGTTTTCCTTTTGTAAAAGTAATAAATAAATAAATAAAACAGCCACAGAGCTGTACTGCCGAAAAAATAATTATTTAATGATTTTACACATCATCAAGAGAATAATGAAATTTGACACACTTACGTTTCGCCTCTTCACACAATCACCTGCATCTTTTTCTTGTTCTCATGTTTTAGCAATAACAAATTCATATCTTTCAAACAACCTGAGCTTCTTCCTAAATAAAGGTTGATATAAATTTCATCGTAAACCAGCTAAGATAAAGACAAGTTTGTACATTAAAGAAAAAACGGTAAAATGCTTTACAGACAAAGGAATAACAGGTGACACACCTCTTAAACACTCGTTTCAATAGGCAATTCAATATTCTCATATCATATTTACATGCCACATTAATTCCCTTAAAATGCAAGTGATAGTCATATACAAGAACAGTTATTAAGAACTCCTGTCTCTTCCCACAATATTTCTTTTGAAGAAGAAGAATTCTACCATGGTCTTGCAGAGGAAAGTATCAAGTACGGTTGACAATTTATTTGAAAAAAAAAAATGTTTTACATAGCCCAGTGCAGTGAGCGCACGAGGAAAGACGCTACTAAAAAAAAGGGGGGGGGAGGGGTGAACCATTTATATCCGCCATTCTCTCAAACCGCCAGCTATAAGCTTAGCTAAGGTTTGCGATTGGTGGTGGGCGGAGAGTGTCTGATTAGGAATTACCAATAAGGCTCAAGGATTAGACATTCAAGGGAATTCAAGGGAATCATTAGTATTACTATGAGTGTAGGTGTGAAACAATCGAGAGACAGGCAAATAGATGGCGTGATGTAAAGGTGATATACGAGTCGAGAATATGAATAAAAAGGGGATAGAAGTAATAAGATAAGATAAGATGAGTGGGTTGCCCAAATCTATGGTATGTAAAGTTGGTACTTTTTAGTTTTATCTTTTATTGAGATCCCAACTTACTTAATACAGCATGAGCTGGTATCTAATGTTATCGGAGAAAGTATAGTATTTCCTTTCTTATGAAGGTTGACACTGTGGACATTTTAAATATACGGTTAAAAATGCGACTAAAAGTCAGCAAGACAATAGTATTAAAAACAGTATTTGTAAGATTTAAAATTCAAGGGAGAAAAATCCGCCTCTAATTGGACACTGAATTCCGGGTAGGAAATATCTGTCTTTACTTGGAGACTGGTTTTTAAGGGGATTTTAAGTTTATTTGTTTTTAATCAAGCATTTATATTAGCAACGGACACAGCTGGCGAGGCAATATAATTGTAATCGATTTACCAATTTTGTGTCAGGTAATCTATCAGATTTATAAGAATCTAGAATACGAGAGTTGCCAATCATTCATTCACACCCACTAGAAACTCTGACGCACACATGTGCGTGGTTTTCCCATAAAAGCTAAGGTCTTTAAATAACCACAGAGTTAGAGTCCTTGTAGCGCTCATCCCTTTAATTAAGAGTAACATGAAAACAACTGAAACTCTACACAGCTTCACAGTACAGGGTATCCATAAAGTCCCAGTACCATTACAAGTATTTATTGCTCTGAAACCATATAACATAGAGTAATGCAGTTTTTAGCAGAATGTTCTACATTTCCTCAAGTTTGCATTCAGAGCTCTTCATGCAATATATTCCACATGTGTACCTCCAGTTGCATTATGGAGAATATCGTATCGACATTGTGGGGGCAAATGGAGGTACACATGTGGAATATATTGTATGCAGTGCGCTGAATGTAAACTTGAGGAAATGAACAGCATTCTATTAAAAACTGCATTACTCTACGTTATATGGTTTCTGAGCAATAAATATTTGTAATGGTACTGGGACTTTATGGACACCTGTATATGAACACTCTTTTATTGCAAAATTACTCAAAACTTTCTAGACGAAACTTTACGAAAATAGCAACATTACAAGAGTCTTGCAAGCTAGAGTTTATAAAGCAATCCCAGATATCATATCAAGTGCTAAAAAGCGGCAAAGAATTTAAGGCAGGAGTTCTGTCCCTTGCTTCTTTCCTTGTTCCTTTTAAGAAAATCTTATAAGAAAATCTCTCTCCATATTTCCCTTTTCACTACAGTGAGTTTCGTCTCGCCACACCCACTTATCTACGGATCCAGCATCACTCCTTTATCTTAAGCTTCACGCAGATGAGGCCAGCTTTTCAATTCTGGTCCCACGTGTCCTGATATAATACGTACCCTTCCCAAAGACCCACCCTCTGAGAATCCGTCTTAGCAAGCAAGGCCTTGGGATAATCCTCGCTTGTATAGGCGGCCCACCGCCCCCGCAAATAATGAAGATGATCGCTTCTTCTGATGTTTGGAAGCTCGGTGACTTTGGAAATAGTCCTATTTTTAACAATCATTTTTCACCTCCTCCCACTCTCTAATTACCGCAGGCTGGTGGTTGATTTTTCGTCACTCGTGAAATGAGGTTTATTAATACGTTCTTTTTTTATATATACATAGAATCAAGCTTGGTTTGCCCACCTGTCCTCGCCCGGCCTATTCACAATATCTGAATATCTTCAAGTCAAGATTATATCTATGTTCCGGCGATTGCAGTAACATTCGATGGGTGGCTCGAGCTAAGAAACTTCAATTTTGAATCCCGATATCCATTTCTGATCAAATATGACAGTTAGGTTGTTATCAGTCGCCAAAAATGATAAAATAATCACCAAATCCATAATAGTCAACGACAAAAAAACATCATATTACTATTATGGACTTATTTTTTCTCATATCTACGTAGTAGATAAGGTGGATAATTTATTTTTTTATGGTTACCTTGAAATTATAATGATTACCATTATAAATTTCTTTTATAGTAAAAAGAGTACTTATAAATTACGTTCTTAATATTATCTCAAGAGCACAGATAATTACATTGAAGCTATTCTTACTGGTAATCCATCACAAAAAAAAAAAAAAAAATTAACTCGTGAACTCAACAGTTTTTATCTTGGCAAATCTGCAGAGAGCAATCATGCATCAATTACGGCGTTCAAGATCTCAGGACACGACAAATGCGTTGATTCTGAAGTCTTCAGGAGTGTCACGGCGTGGGGATCAAGACGGCAGGGGAAGAAGGTTGTCTAAGTTTGTGTCAGTAACTTTCACAATCATTTATTTTGTATATATACAGTACATACTTATAATTTTGAGTTCCTAGAATAAAAATAAAGCAAGCGCTTACTCCTTTTTTTTTAGTTTTTATTGGTAGGTCTTTAAAACAGAGAATCTTTATTTCTGTAGGTCTTTAAAAATGTGATTTTTATTTCTGTAGGTCTTTAAAACAGAGAATTTTTATCGCTGTAGGTCTTTAAAATTGGGATTTTTATTTCCGTAGGTCTTTAAAAATGATTATTTTTACTTCTGTAGGTCTTTAAAAATGATTATTTTTACTTCTGTAGGTCTTTCAAAATGATTATTTTTACTTCTGTAGGTCTTTAAAAATGATTATTTTTACTTCTGTAGGTCTTTAAAAATGATTATTTTTTTTACTTCTGTAGGTCTTTAAAAATGATTATTTTTACTTCTGTAGGTCTTTAAAAATGATTATTTTTACGTCTGTAGGTCTTTAAGACTGGGAATTTTCACAAAGTTCCTTCATCGAAGAAAAAGATTGAGAAACATCGCTGCCTAAATTGACTGAGTGTATAGATATTTCGTTCACGCTCTACGTGGGTTGGGTAGGTAAGGAGAAAAGTCTTTTCTTTTAGGGTTCCAGTTTATCTTTGTTTAAACCTTTCATGCAAGTCGCTCCTGCTCTCTCACGCATCGCCGATGTTCCAACATCCACCTTAATCGCAGCGTCAACATCGTCTTCACTTCAGTTTATACAGCAGTTTACCTTCTTCCAGTCTATACATGATTATTCCATACATTTCGTGGTGTTTTACAATGAACAAACGCAGTCAGCTGACAGAGTTAGCAGCTAATTCAACCTCCTATGATTTACCTCCTTTGCGGACAGCCCAAGAGCAAGGGGCGTTGCTGGCATAAGGCCTGATTAAACAAAAACATCATCACTTACCATATCCTGCGAAATGCGTCAAAGTTGAATGTAATCCGCACATTATTCAACGCCATTTTTCCATCCAGGAAGAGACTGTATTAGTCCCGTTCCAAATGTACATTTACAGATTGCGGTTTTTTTTTCCAGTGACGTCACTGAATGTGTACCATATATATAAAGGTAGAAGGGGAACTTTAATGATTCTGTGAAGCTAATGAACTAATTATGACACTGGTTTTTATCTTGGTGGTTCTATAATTACACTTTCTCCATAGTATGTTTAACACTGATCTCCGCGGAATAGGTCACTTATAAACTGGCTGCCTTTTCGTAACCCCTTGGCGATGCACTGACCAGATATCACTAACCCAACTTATTTCTGTTTCCGAAGCTACTCAAGTGAGGATATTATTTACTGTCATGACACCTGCAACATTACTGAAAATAATATTCCACACGCTATACTTAATATGCGAACCGCATACACATTAAATCTAAATTTGGCACCACTGCGTCACTTGGCATATAATGAGGTTCTTGATAGGCGGTATCAAATAAAGCTGTGTGTAAATGCTTCGTAAAATACACTAAAAAAACATGTCACAGATCGATCATGAGATATCAGATGATTATATATCGAACCAATGAACTCTTTAAACCATTTTCATTAATTAGCATCATCAGCAACGAATAGAGCTCAAGAAAACTTAAATCGAAACATGGAATGAAGAGCAACATCCAATACTCTCTCTCTCTCTCTCTCTCTCTCTCTCTCTCTCTCTCTCTCTCTCTCTCTCTCTCTCTCCTCAAACACAATGGTGGTCATCCCAAGTAAACATGGTCACAATACGAAAGTGATGGAACCGAACAATTATTGTTGTTGGTCGGGCAGTATTTTTTCTACTATACTTCCCTCGTCACTGCCTTTCGGTATTTTTGAAGGGATGTCTTAGCACATTCTGTTTCTTTAATACATAAAAAAAATGTCTAAAGTTTCTCCTTTTATGCAACAGAATTTCCAAAATATCAACAATATTACTACGCAACAATTGTTATTAACATGTTATCAAATAAAATCTACGATGCAGCCATTTAATACAACTTGATTCAGGAAACGAAATAATGAATCCGGGAGTATCAGTATGTGAAAATGTTGCTAAAATGGAATTGCCATTATGCTCTCTAAATGTTGCAAAAGTTGACGTATGGACAATGTTAGGCCTTCATAAAATTAATAAAGAAAATAATTCAATTATCAAAGAATTTAAAATGTAAAAAATAAAAAAATAACCTGAACAAAAAACATGTGGAAAACAGACTGCAATAATGGATATATATAAATATATATATATATACTATATATAGAGATATATAATATATATATGTAAATAGATATAGATACACACTACACACACACACACACACACATACACACACACACATATATATATATATATATATATATATATATAATATATATATATATATATATATATATATTAAAATGAAGAGCAAGAGCCGTGAAACATGGCGCTCACATGCGCAATCTCCGTCTCTTTTAAAACGATTTGGCTTTTTGAATGAACGGAAATACCTTTGAAGAGGCAAAAAAAAAAGAAAAAAAAAAAGTGGGGAAGCATTTTAGAGGAACCAAAAGGTTTCATGCAGGAGATTGAATGGCGCCTATCTCGTCCCTGATGACCGAAACTATTCAAGCTTCCACGCAAAGTTTCCTGTTCTCTTCCTAGTCTTTATATGAAATCAAATATGTTATGGGAAAACGTTAGTAAGAATGCACAACAAAATTAGGGATAATGAGGGCCATTAAAACCCAAGTAGGCTGAGTAACAGATATATCAGTCCAAAACCATTGGCACAAACCATATGTGAACTTACGTAAATGCCTTAGGACAACTGGCCTATTGATTTCACAACAGATTTTGCTCTATAGAAAAAGAAGGGGAATTACGTCTGATAAGAATTGGGAATAACAATTAAGAAGAAGCTAAACTTCAAAAAAAAAAACATTAAAGATAAAAAAAAATATTAAAGATAGGACTACAGAGTAGTCTGACACAACTGGCACAATCCATAATATACAAAATATATCCCATAGGTCACTGCACTACTAATTTCACAGCAGATTTTGCCTCTACAGATAACAGGTGAATTACTTACTTCTAATGAGAATTGCAAATAACACTTAAGATTATACAAAACTTCAAAAAAGCATTAAAGATATAAATTGCTGAGCAACCGATCTGTCTGTCTTCCCATACCCCACCCCCCCCCCCCCCCCCCCCCCCCCCCCCCCCCCCGTTTCACGACAGGCAACGATAAAAAGTTGCAACTGGAAATACAAGACAATTCAGAATCACGAAGTCTGCTGGTGTCGTCATCTCAAATGTCATCCGAGTTTCTCTGGCAGAATGATACAACTTTAATATTTGGAAATGGATGCATGCGACAACCACCAAGTTTCGTCATTTCTGCTCGCATGATTTATATCTTGTCTACGACAAGTTAATCAGCTAATGATATGTAAATCTTAATATTCCTTTAACTATCGTATCTGATATTTCCAGTAAAAATCATGAGTTCTCATTACTAGTGAATGACCTGAAGCCTAACATGATTCCATAAAGTAAAACAAAACACTCGTGATTTATTAGAGTATTAAATCATTAAGACAACAAAGAAAAAAGCCGTGGTGAAATATGACTGTATATATATATATATATATATATATATATATATATATATATATATATATATATAGATATAATATATATATATAATATAAAAAAAATACATGCATATATATATGCTTAAAAAATCACAGTAGATACACGTGACTTCATAAAGAAGCGAATCCCACAGGAAGATGATAGTCAGAAATCCAAGCGCTTTCGTCTTTACTAAGACATTGTCAAGGAGCTAATGAAATACAATTGGAGAGAAAGGCCTCGGGTACACAACAATATCAAGAATACCAGATGGTTAATTGTCAAAAGGGTAAAAATTAAAAGAGATAATCCAGGATTATCAGATATCACACGGTCACAAACCTAAGCAGATTTGACCCTAACCGAAATTACAAAGTATCTTTACAGTCCAAAACATGTAAAAACTGTATATATTAATTTTGTTGCTTATATTTATCTACAACTTTTTTCACTATGAAAGCATAAAGTTTAAATAAACCAAGTCGATTTTACCAGTGAAAATTCTTCGTCTAGCAGAGCGACCTTTCGACCAGTTTCAACGCATCATACTTCAGAAACACATCGACATCACAAAAGTGGAAGTAGATGATGCGTTTCGTACACTTAGAAGCAAACGGTATGGCTTTAATCAGACGGTTCCTGTCGATTGGAAGAATCGGATGCTGGATTATTGCTACGGAAAATTGAGAGAGTGCTGCAACCGTCTTGAAAGGAAGCTTCAAGTCAAGCTGAAGAATCTTATTGCTGAAAGCGACTAGACTAAGCATGCCAACGTGGACTTCATGATTAATTTATTAGACAAACCAGTGGATAGTGCTACGACAGCGGCTTTGGGACATGGGTTAAGCTTTGGTGTATTTAATGGTAACCTAGACTGTGTCGACATTTCAAAATCCTTTTGTTATTTGGAAAAATTTAATCATATCCTATGCCCTGATGATATCAATATTTGTAAAGGTATTGTGTATGGTGCTATGAGTAAACCTTCTCCCCCTAATGTACCCGTAAGATTTCTCCAGGCTTTTAAGAAAATTAAAGAGAAAATTAAAGAAGACGAAACAGCGAAAGTGACAAAAGCAGATAAATCTAATGCAGTGGTAATAATGAATAAAAGTGACTATGTAAGTAAAATAATGACATTGCTAAATGATACTGATACTTATACGAAACTGAGGTCTGACCCTACACAGAAAGTGAACTCCCATTTTAATAAACAAAAATAAATCCATTTTGAAGGGCTTGGACCATTTAATTAGACAGTTTACACCGCAATGCGCCTCCCTACCATATATGTATGGTTTAGTCAACACACATAAAATCAATAACCCTATCTGACCAATCATTAGTTGAGTGGGCTCAGTTACGTATAATTTATCTAAATGGCTTGTAAAAATTCTTACTCCTTCGGTAGGAAACATTTCTAACACGAAGGTTAAAAACAATGTTGATTATATAAACAAATTGAATAGTTTAAATTTGAATTTTGATTTTAATATGGTTAGTTTTGATGTTGTCTCTTTATTTACAAAAGTGCCTGTAGATGACTTACTTGAATATTTGAAGGATGAATTAGAACGTCATGACATTCCCTTAAGTGTAGCAAACCTCACTAGTCTCATAAGGTTATGTATCAAAGATAGTAAATTTTGTTTTAATGGGGAATTTTTTGTACAAAAGTTTGGCATGGCTATGGGTAATCCCTTATCTCCTGTCCTTAGCAATATTTACATGGAATTTTTTGAGACCAAACTCTTATCAAGAATTTTGCCCCAAAAAGTTATTTGGTTTAGGTATGTGGTTGATATCTTCTGCATTTGGCCAGTTCACGAAAATCTCCAGGAATTCCTTCATAATCTCAATCATTTATTCCCTTCTATAAAATTTACTGTAGAGGAAGAAAGAAATTGTAATTTGAATTTTCTTGTTGTAACTGCACAGAAATGATAAAAATTTCACCTTTTCAGTCTTTCGAAAATCAACTAACATTACCTCGTTTGTTCATTACTACTCCAATCACCATCAAAATGTTAAATTCTCTGTTTTTTCTGGGATGTTCCTAAGGGCTTTACGTGTCTGTAGCCCGCAGTTTATTGACGCTGAAATTAAAACTATTTATGATATTGCATTGAAACTTAAATACCCAAGGACTTTTGTAGATGTGGCATGGGAAAAGAGCTAGAAAAACATTTTATTCAACTAATGACAAACTTGAATTTTGTTAGCATAACATTCTAAAATTACCCTATGATGAAAGGTTTTTAGATATTCCTAGAATTTTAAAGCTTTTTAACATAAATGTTGTTTTCAGTAATATTAATGTCAAGAGTTTAGTAATAAAAAATTCTCCTAAAGATCTTCCAGGCTGCATATATGAAATTCCTTGCAAAAAGTGTGATAAAGTTCATTACGGACAGACCGGTAAATCTGTTTCACAACGTTTCAAACAGCATCAATATTCTGTGAGAACTGGGCAAATATCGAATGCATTATTCGTACACATGAGAGATTTAGATCATCCTATTAACTGGAGTCAAGCAAAAGCCTTAATCCCATGTAATGACACAGTTAAAAGGAATATCATTGAATCTTGTTTCATCAAGTCAAATAATAGAAATATTCTAAATTTAAGTCATGGTTTATTTAAACTTGATGCTTTCATTATGAAAAAATTTGTAGATAAATATAAGCAACAAAATTAATATATTCAGTTTTTACATGTTTTGGACTGTAAAGATACTTTGTAATTTCGGTTAGGGTCAAATCTGTTTAGGTTTGTGACCGTGTGATATCCGATAATCCTGCATTATCTCTTTTAAATTTTACCCTTTTGACAATTAACCATCTGGTATTCTTGATCTCGTTGTGTAACTGAGACCTTTCTCTCCAATTGTATTTCATTAGCTCCTTGACAATGTCTTAGTAAAGACGAAAGCGCTTGGATTTCTGACTATCATTTTCCTGTGGGATTCGCTTACACACACACACACACACACACACACACACACACACACACACACATATATATATATATATATATATATATATATATATATATATATAAAATTCCTATTCTCTGAATGATATTTCGTTCCTCAGAAGACTCCAGTTTTTATCATTATATGAACCATAACAATAGGTAGAGGGAACAATTATTATGAAACCCTCTAACCTTATGTGTATGAGAATTCAGCTCGAGTTGCATTATAAACTAAATCTCAAATAATATATAAATTTTGCATTCGGTGTTAGGAAATGTAGCCAAAGAAGCAGTGCTTTGGAAGCTAACTCATGGTATAGTAACGATCCCTGCATGCAGCCAATTTCGAAAGATCTGTCTATTTAATGATCAAAGCCCCTGAGCCTGCAGAAATAGCATGTAACAAAAGTTATACAGAAAATAAAAATTACAATAAATCAATCAGTGGTGGGAATAAAGCGATGGGAGGGGGTTACTTTTCTGTATATACTGACCGTTAGTTTTCCTAAATTGCTAGTTCCACTTTATCTAGTTCTATTGGAGAAACAAATCCACAGTTTTGTAAGGGTACAAATATACTGAAAAGGAGAATCAAACTAAATCCGAAAGCTCTGTGTTTAAATTCATTTTTAAAAAATAAATTTATACCCATAATAAGTGAGTTTTTGTTTCTCCAAGACTCGTGTAACTATGAGTATTTTTTTAATATAGTTCTGTTATAACTACGTTCCCAGTGAATATCATGGTTGAAATTGACAAAAGCACAAAATCTTAAAACCAATATAACATATAATATTGCGCTTTACTTAAGAAGAGAGCATCTTGAGAAGCGTATAAACGAAAGCAATCGTACACAACTCAGCCGAAGGCCATTTGCTAGTTAGTAGTCAATCAAATCCTGTGTCAACCAACTGACAGATTTTCTATGTAGTAATTGCAATTCTATGATTGGAACTCGGGTCATGTTGCTTGATCAAACAGACAAATGGAAGATGAAAGCAAGACTGACGCAGGAATTGGTATCGCCTTCCTTCACATACATACGAATTTAGTGCAATCATTTTCGAAACTAAATTGGTGGAGGCCCCAGTAACCAGTTCACTTACTATTCAGATTACCTAGGCGTCCGAGAGTGAAATGCTATGTGTTAGAGTTGGACGATAAAAATATGAAATGTCTTATAGACGATTTTCAGATGATCGATACATAGTTGCTATATTCAAATATAGCTCATATAACACAAAATCATGGTAGAAAAAGAATTCTGGAAATGTTCCCCAAATCACATAAGTCTAATTTACTGGTAACTAACTAGACTAACCCTCATATTACACGGAACATCATATATCCTCAGGATGGGACGGGAAAAAATGTAAGCACTTGACCCGATAATCGAAAATATGGTTTTACATCCCTCTCAGTTTAGAAGGGATTGTTATTCTCGAGGGAGGAATAAACTATGAAAGATTATGATGTCCTTTTGAACTACAAAAAGGAGTCAAAAGTTTGACACCTTGTGAGGTTGTAAGGAGAAGTGGAAAGTTTGACAGTTGTTAAAAAGGCCTACTATGAGATTCAGGGCCTCTGTAAAACGGTTTTTTCGCAATAACTTTTTATCTATGCATTTCATAAATATAACGCTTATTCAGAATACATATTATATCAACACATAAATTTTGAGTGTTTTCTGCACTACGTAGTTTGAATAATTTGGTGATACCAGCGAGAGGAAAATTGTAAAATCATCCTTGTCAGAGGACGTTGTTGGATGTTACTGCGAGGAGGAGGAGAAAAGACTAACTCTGTATGATTCATGGAAGAAAAACTTTTGGGATGATTCAGACAATGCAATTGCATCAATACTATTCCCGAAAATATAAGTTAGTTCACAAAATCCCAAGTAATATTTACAGCAAACTTCATCCGAATGAATGATCGTGCGCCATGTTTTCCCAGCAGAAATGAAGTCAATTAAGTTCATTTTCACTGTTCTCACGAAGTTTCCATCCACAGCGAGAGACTATAAAAGGTCACTCCTTTTTTTCTGTAAACGAGTGAGTTGTTATCTGTAAAATTTAGACTCCCATTGTGTGAAGTGAAAGATTTGTAATTATGCGTTTTTACAGAGAAATGGGTCATAAATTTTAGCGTTAAAGCGGAAAATTAATAAAAAAAAAACTCATTGGTTATTAATCAAAATGCAATTTTAATAGTTAATAACAGCTATACATATTTTCTCACCACCATTTTTGGGGGCTGCATAATAATAATAAAGAAGTATTAACAATAACGGTACAAAAATACAATAATGTCAGGAATAGGCGATATTTGCTTGCCTTCAAAACCAGTAAGTATTAACAGTGACGTTCCTGAAATAGAATAATTCCAGAATTAGGAGATATTTCTCCTGATCATTAGGCATCCAGCCATATATACATCCTAACTGGAGCATATATATATATATATATATATATATATATATATATATATATATATATATATATATGTGTGTGTGTGTGTGTGTGTGTATATTATATATATATGTATATATATTATATATATATATATATATATATATATATATATATATATATTGCAATTACCTGCTAATATTAGAACTGCAAAATCAAAAGTTTGTAACAAAGCTATGTATCAGGACTTTTTAGTGCAGATGAATCGAAATGAACTTGTATCTTTAGATAGGTTGTAATTTTATTTTCCAACAGACGTCATTAGTGACGTGTTGTCAACGTACCTATGTCACATTAGTGTCAAGTTGATGTTTGTCTAATTGCAACGTTATTCATGAATACTACTTTGCCTTTGCATGAGTGAAAAGAATATTACAGAAACGATAACCTGAGAGCCCTAGAATCAATGGACATTTCAAAAGTTGTTTGATAGTGTACTAGAAAATTTAATCCGGGTAACACTTAACTTATGGTCTCCAAATCCTTAACAAATTTTATAAAATTATTCTAAGAACCAGTGATCGGTTTGTATGGTTGTGATGTAAGCTCGAGGAGAAGTTTGAGAAATGGTCGAGGAGACGTAAATTAACCCTTGCTATAACAAAGCATTTGAGTAAAACTTTGGTAATTAGAAAGTACCAAAGTTTTTATTTGGTAACTTGACAAAAGTATCGCACCTTTCAGGTAGATTTTCCGCCCTCAAACTTAATTTGAAATTCTTTCTCTCCTTAAAGTTATCTAACTTTGTATTGTAAATGATTCCTTTATTAAAACTTCATGACCGTTCGACTCGTTAATGGAAGACATCGACCTTTCCCAATTTCTTCAAGCCATTACAGGCAGTCACTCGTAATGACTACCTTTCAAAATAGGTCACGTTTAAAGTCATTTTTCTTGTTGCTAGCTCTGCCTAATTAACATATAAATGGAGAACGTAGGATGGTCCGTCAGCTGTTTTGTAACCGAAGCTATTTTTGCAACTACTAACGTCTGAATACCTTTAACACTTTATTACCATACGTTTTACCCATTTTATCATAAAACCTTTTACTTTTATTCTTTTACATATACATAATGTATATCAATTTACTTAATATGATAAGCCTTTAATTATTTGTTTTTTTAGCTATAATTAAGAGTACGTTTCCAATCTATTAAAAGGAATACAAACGTAATTAATCATATGAATGAAAGAAAAAAGTTAATACTACTACAAAAAGGGTTTCATTTCATGACGTCTACATAAATCGTTAAAAAATGTACAAACGCATCGCATTTACATATCCAACGAGTCTCTCAGATATCTAAAGCTAAAGTTTATTCTTTTCGATAGGGGACCTGACATGAACGAATAACGCTCCTTCGATTTCAGGAAATCCTGAACTGAATTTCTACCCGCCATCGGCACAAATGCTAACAATATTTTTTATCCATGAGGTCGGGCTGTGACTACTGGTAAAGAAACACTGCAGAAACACTTTAAAACAAATATCTAGTGTTATTAGGAAAATAAATCCACATTACAAAATAATCAAGGAGTTAGAATTTGCAGTGACAAGATATATATGGAAATGAAATTCTGTATTTTGTAAAATCATGAGAAGTCTGATATAAGATGTGCCCTTTATACATGATACTCGTAAGCTACTACGGTGAATTCAAACCACGTTATACGAAGGAACCTTATATAAAACGGATTGTTTTGAGTCGTATGTAACTGTATAAGTCGCGATAACATTTAGCGTACTACATTAATCAAGAAATTGCTTCACTTTGTACATAGTTTTTACTAGAAGTGGTTGAAATGAGCTAATTTTTGCGGATGATTTCTGAATAATGTGAGGAAATAGTGCCTAATAAATAAATAAAAAAATACAGTTTGAATATAACACGGCCAAGTTCGAATGTCAGTGCCAGATATTATCGTATGGATATAAATAAGCAAAATTCAATTAATTCTTTTTAAATGTCTTAAATACATTTTGGGAGAAAAAAGCAAAAACCACCTTGATAACACGTCTTCAACACAGAAGATTTGAAAACAAAACTCAGTTATTACCATGATTAAGTGAATTGGTAAGACATAAATTTCCCATTTCCACATATACCAAATAATAGGTCACTATTATTGCCCGTAACCAGCCAATTCCTATCATTCATTCTACGTAAAAAGAATGATATGCATACAAGATGACTCCCTGATGAATATTATTACGGTTCACGAGTAAAAAACAAAAATTTAGTTATCTTACTGCTGCAACTGAATTAAAAATGAAAATTTAAATTAAAGAACATATGTCCGTCAAATCCCAGTGTTTGAATTATGCAAGGGACAATTAGTAGCCAACGATCAAAGACAGCCAAATACTCTGAAAGACGCTATGCATTCTGATCTTATTATGCAGAAGTAAACATCTGAACTGCCTCCCCAGATAAGTTTCATGCCTTCAAACATTTAGGGATAAACTAACTAACGAAACGTCAAGATGAAAACTAGATCGCTGAAAAACAGATTCCTTTCTAGAATAGCGTTCAGGAGAGGTCTACAAGCTCAGGATGCCGACTCGGTGTTTTCTTCTAGAGCAGAAAATGTGAAAGACCAGGAAGGAATTTTATGCAGTGAATGGACGGTATCTGCAGGTCTATAAACGGCCACTTCTCCAAATCCTGAAATGGAAGGAAAAGCATCCGTTCAGGTCCATCTCACTTGTGGCGTAGAAGTGAACCGTGGTCCCCGATGGAGAAACTTCCACGAAGTGAAGAAGTGGACTTCTTTATTCTTATGCTCGCGTGAATCGATATCTTTAATTGACTGGTGCCCTTTCTCTAATCATAAGCAAATGAAAATATGCATTGTGGTTATTACAATAGCATATATATATATATATATATATATATATAGATATTATATGATAAATAGTATATTATATATAAGTATATAATATATAATATATAAATTATTACCGGTTTCTACGTCGGTAACAGTTTTAAAAGGATGTAAGTAGCAGTGGCCTTATAGCAGCAAGGCACTGAGGTGACACAAACACACGCACACACACATACACACACGCACACACACACACACACACACACACACATATATATAATATATATATATATATATATATATATATATATATATATATAGTATATACATACACATGTATGTTCTATTTTTATAAAAATGTTGCCTTGTGCAACGAAACGTCTCTGCAGCAATATATTGATCGTCATTCATAACGACAGATTTTACATTCTTATTTTGCATATGTAAAGTTAGCTGCTTGTTACCGGGACACACACTGACAGATGCTCTCCGTTTGTATTTTCCTTCGGATATTTTTCGTGCCTGATCTCTCATCTCCTGTCTTGGAATGTCACCAGTTAACTTACTTACGTTTCAGATGTCAAGGATTTGTTTTCTTGTTTCGTGTATTAAATTCGAGTTCACGTTCTCGCTAGGGGAAGAAGAAGCAACTAGAGCAATCTTTTAAGACAGAATTCTATTAACACATAAATCTCTTTTACTGAGATGCTTCATAATTCGAGATATCAAATTAATTTTCTTCTGTTTTCCTGGGTAGGAGTACAACAATAATCAGTTTACAGAAACGTACGATAACGAGGAGAATTTATAAAAGAAAACAAACTTTAAAATTGGAAAAAAAAAAATCTTAACATTTTAAATCTGCCCAGGGTTTGCTACATACTAAGGGTGTATAATCCCTAAATATATTACAAATTATGCAGCTTTCTTTTTACGACCAAAGGTTTAGGGTATGATCACCGAGGAAGAACTACACAAGAGCTAATGTCTTGCCTTGAAATTTCACAATAACAAAGGTTGAATTTCTATTCTCTCTATCACTGAAAATGTATCGATCTTGCATAGAACATTTAGGTAAGCTTAGGCCTTTGTGTTCTTGAACGTCCTTGAACCTAAAATGCACCAAGAATTCTGAGAACAAGGACTGTTAATAAATTCGCAGAATAGGGTCAAATATAAATCAGGAGCGCAATTGCTGTACACAAAAAATCAAATAATACCTGTGATATGAAATACTCACAGTTGCTTGCATTTTCAGAGAGTTTCTACGCACTCATCTGAATAGCTGAGAATGATGAAAGATCGATCAATGATTCAGCTTCCGCTGCGAATCTTCCATAAAAGTAAATTTCATAATTTAACCAAGAACGGTTCCTTTACCCCAAATTGATAAGGAAAATGGCTTATCTAAAACAAAATGAGAAAAATAACAGACCATTTTTCAATAATATGAACGATCTATGAAAAGCGCTCTTCGAAAGGAAATCTTATTATTATATATCTTTTGTACAACATACATCGTTTCCTATAAAAATATACAGCTTTCAAGAAAGTGGACCGACGTTACGGTAAAAAAAAAAAAAAAAAAAAAGGTTATATTAAAACACACAACAAAAAATACATTTTGATGGCGTTCACAACTGACATCCTAAACAATTTCTATCTAAACAAGGCAGAGCAAATGGAACTCCAACATCAAAGTTAAATGATATATGCGTACTTAGAAAACACAGAAAATACATAGAGGAAAGGCCACGATGAAAATCACGGCATGATTGTGAAACATGAACTATATATAAGACGTGAAACTTTCGCAGAAAGTAAAATAAAATTCGACCAGAGAATGACGTCGAAAGTGTTGCATGTTTATGACGCCTGATTCGACTCATACTCTCTTTCTCGTCCGTCTACACTACAGCGAGAATAACAATGCGATTCAAAACAGCGCCTCGTAAAACTCAATAACAGTTTTAAAAGCAACGGAGAGAAAAGATTAAAAAAAAAAAATCACGTTCAAAGGGTTTGAAAGGGAACTCAGTGGCTCGGAAAAGAAGATCAAAGAAGAATGAAACGATCACGTCAATAGAACGTCAGCAAAGGTATCAATTGAAAAAAAAGTAAAAAAAATTAAAGAAGGAAAAAACATTAGCTTCAAAGGAAATGACCACAGAGCAAAACGCGTGCTTCGAAATGTTTCGCTACTGCCAATACTTTTATTTATAGGAAAATGACATGGCAACTGCTTGATATGCAGATACATACACACGCATATAGTGTATGTATGTTTTATATTATATATATATATTATTATATTATATATATATATATATTATATATATAATATATATATTATATATATATATTATATATATTATATATATATATATATATATAATATATAATATATAATAATATATATACACCTACATACATATATATGCGTGTGTATGTATATGCATATCAAGCAGCTGCCATGTCATTTTCCTATAAATAAAAGTATTGCGTACAAAGTATCTTTGTACGCAATAAATATATATATATATATATATATATATATATTATTATTTTATTTTATATATATTATGTATATATATATATATATATATATATATATATATATATATATATATATATTACATTTGTTTAATGACGCAAATGGAAAGACTGGAGTCAAAGGTAACGCAAAGCAATATCGAATATCTATAATCATTAAGTACAGATTTACCTACTGATCCACGATCGTTAGGCGAATTCTACACGAAATAGTTTCTGTAAGGCTCTTCTGTGTATCCCTTTACGCCAGCGAACGCGTTTGTGGTGACCCCACTAAAACGGCATCGCCTATCTCTCTCTCTACACTTACTCCACATTAACGTCTTTCAATCAACAATGGAAAGTTTAAAGTATCTCTCAACTATCATAACAACACCTATACTGAATTATTGTGTTGTGTCCAACTTCAGACGACAGACTTAAGAGATTCCGCACACTTCTTACCAAAAGACTCGCGCTGAAGACTACTAAATATTCACATTAACCACGCCATTGTGTACACCCGGATTTACTACAGCTCACGGATTATAGCGAACTTCTCATGAAATTGAGAGTGATTTCGCGTCATTTCGAGACCAAGATATTTCTTTATTACCCGCCCACTACACGATTCTGTTCTCTTAATACGCCATCCATCACGTCTTCCTGCCATTAACCCCGGCAAATTATATATGTTGCAGATGGAGCAAATCATGCTTTGGAAAGTGTGCATCTCAGCCCGAGGAGGCGCTGCTCCCTACTCGCGAAGATGAGTCCCTGGAAGATGCTGTTTATTAAATAAAATGTGGTGTGTGGCGGAGAGTATCTAGACCATTAATCTGGTTCCCCTATACTTAGAAGAGTGTTCTGTAATAACATTTTCATCCATTCAGTGGTATCCCATGTATTTGAGTATGTATCTGGAATTTATGTATGAGCGTTTTCGCAGTCACCTGCAGCATCATACATAACACTGAATATAACTCCCTTTTATATAGCATTCTGAGGAATAACTATTCTACACATCTTTGTACGCAAACCCTCTCTTTCAGCTTCACAACTGAAATAAATAAATACGTCTACTTTCAAGAAGTGATGCGTTCAAATTCATTTGTGACGTGGATGGCTGTATTTAAGCACAACAGAAAAGATTAATGAAATGTGTTACGGATCGTTTTTCATTCCAGTTATGCATGATATATTAATTTTTTGAGATAATTATAATCAATCCTCAACTACGAAGTCAGTGACGCTCGCAGTTACTTACAGTGCAATGTGTTTTCTTATTCGCGTTTCCAATATATAGAGCTTCTAATATACGTACATTACCAATTTTTGTTCCTTATTTCAACCTAATATAACTCTTAATTATTTTGCCATCAAATTTTCCGGTAACCGCAACCTTTTTCCACGAAATTGAAGTCTACAATTCTGGGTACTAAAATTTCCATCATAGTTCAGACTTCACCATTAGTGTTGAAGGGTCTTATTCCTTATATTTCTCTTCTTTGGTTAGTCTACAAAAAAACACTAGAAAATTCAATTCTCTTTTGGTTTCTGATATCAATTTTTCATTTACCAGATTTTAGCTTTCACTTTCTGGTAAATGATTTTTATCTTATTCATTTCACCTTCTTCTTTTCTCAACATTCTTAAAGTTATGGCTTTTGTTTGTTTTATCATCTCTTAATTTTTCAAAGGTACCTTTTCTTGTTATTTTTTCCCTTTTTAGTCCTCTGTATTGACTTGACATTTCCCTACTAATAAAGTTAATGAACGTTTAATTTTTCCCCTTAATATTTCGTTTTTCAACAACTGCCTATCTACATTTTCTATTTCCTACCGTAAGGTGAAACTGTCTCAAATGTCTTAATCTTCCTTTCTCATTCTTCGAAGTCCTCTTCATATTCACTCTGACATTTTTCTTACTGATACAGTGAATGCGCTTTTCATTTTGTCCTTTTTATTTTGTATTTATCAACAATTGTCAACCTACATTTTATATTTCCTACTGTATGGTGAAACTATCACAAATGTCTTAATCTTATTTCCTTTCTTCCAAATCCTCTGCATATTCACTCCTTTAGTTCCAGTTATTCCCCTTTTCCCTTCTGCCTCTATCTCTCTGCGATCCCAGAAGCTTGCCATTCATCTCCCTAACATTTGCATATCTTTGTTTATTACGCTCCTCACTCAGTCTCCTCCTCTCTGTTCATCTGGTCTCGGAATTTGTTTATTTTGGGACGTTCGTTCTTCCTCTATTCTCCCCATGACTCTCGGGGAGATATATGGCCTCATCACTTTCCTCTGTCAGCGGAATTTATTTTTCTCTCGGCATTTCCAGATTGCCATGTGTCACCAAATGAATACGGACTCCTCACATATCCAGGTTTAGTTATCTGTATTAGTTTCTTTTCATTGCGTTGTATTTCTCAAGGTTTACGAGAAACTGAGTTTCGACTGTTCTCAGAAATCCTAAGATCTGAACCTATTAGTTTCATGACAGCCTGTTTCCTTCGTTCATCTTCAGCTTAATTTTTTTTAATTCAGTCGCTAACTTCAAAAGCTAGAAATAATTTTAGAATGGAAAATTTAATAAAAATATTCAAAGACCTCTAAGCACGTTTAGATATTAATAACAAAAGATATTTTTATGCATAATTAAAAGACGGCACTGATTCTATAAATGGATTATCGGAATCTATCTAGAATTCGGGGAAAATGTCCAATGAACAGCATAGAACCCTCCCTACTGGCCACCTCAGCTTATGTGATTAGTAGAATTCTATTAAGAACGATACAGCTATTCCATGAGTTATAAGTATTGAAATTTTCGATATGGATTACTTAGGTTTACTTGGGATTCACTTTACGTATCCGAATTTGGATTTCATACTGAGAAAGACAAACGACAGAGATGAACATAAGGGTGTAGTCCCCTCCATAATTGTCGCGTTCTGATTATGGAGACCATTATAACACATCCAACGTTAACGGAGATTTTACTTATTCTGAAAGACGCTATAAGCTTCTAAAAACATGCACAAACATTTAAGACAGCCTTTCTTTTACAGTGTCACTGACGCCCGGAAAAGATTTTCCATTATTATATCAATTTACACCAACATAAAAAGGCCTCCAACGATACGATTTCCACCGTGAAAGCCAATTTTAATCCATGATAAAACCAGAAAGTGTGACAGTTGCAGCAAAAAAAAAAAAAAAAAAAAAAAAAACACACACACACATACACACAGAAATGAATGGGCAATCCTTTATGCATGACGGCCTCCCTCACCGACAAAACCTTTAAGCTGATAATCAAAGTGATAATACAAGCCTCTGAATGCACGAAACAAGAAATAATCTTATTATAATGGAAGGAATTTAAACTTTTTCTGCCAGTACCTCACAGCATAACAATGGGCAATGTCGAACATTCCTCACTAAGGAACTTTAAATTAAAGGAACGATCTGAAAGCAGTAATCATTTGTCATTCCTTTATTTCAAGTTCTTCCTAACACAGCCTCTAACAATTGATAATGATAGATGTTTCAACTAGATTTTAAAATCCAAAAAATTCAATACGAGTATACAAAGATCTAATTCCCAAGATAAAACAGTAAACAGTTTAAGAAATAACGTTCAACAAAAATGACTGGATATCATTCATTTAGTTCTAAAATGTAACCACTATCTCTTCTTCATCGCAAACTCAAGTCATCTAAATCGTATAATCCCAAGACTTTAATATACATAAAGAATAAAAATGATACAGTAGATACGAATTCACAACCATAACAAACGCTGTACAGTAAATACATGATTCCACAACCCAAACTGTTGGTAGTACTGGCTGGTCTAAAGTTAAATAACTATATCAACAGGTGAGAGAGAGCCTAATGAGAATCACCGCCAGGTATGTCGTCTCTCTTTCCAGAATGTATTCAGCACCTGCATCCATTAATTCCCAGTCGAGCAGGTAACATCTCTATAATACGATTAAAAAGTGATTATGGAACTAGTTCATGGTATTCGACCTAATTCTGCTATATAATATGGAACCTTCTTCTTTCTGAATTCTTCATTTCTTTTGACATCGTTTATCTAGTTGCAAAGATATTACAAGGCGTTCTCAATGTCCTGACAAAATGTAGTCTGAACTTTAACGTTATTTTAATCATCTCCTGTCAACCTAGACGCCACTATTATCCATTACAGAGTTAAGTCAATTACGATGAAAGCTCTGGGATATATCGTCGGAAATTTGTTTCTCTTCCAATATTTTGTCAAGCGACGAATGCAGAAGCAAATGGAATTATCTGTCAGCCTAAAATAAATACTAGACAAGGAAAAATAAAGTTTCCCTAAAATTGCACGCAGCAGGGTCATTCATGGGCAATTCGGAATCTGAAGAATTTGGCACGATTTAATAGATTAAACAAGCGATACAAACTAAGACAAGCTGCGAAGTTACTCAAATGCAATGCCCCTTCTTTATTTACGGGAGTGCGCGAAAACCTACACACACAAACGCGCGCGTACTTGAAGTCAGAGAACGGCGAAATCCAAAAGCAAAGTAATATATAACTATAATGGCATCCCTTCAAGTTGGTTTTTATCTACCTTATTGCTATAGGTTTAACATTCATACTGGACGAATGATGGATGCCAAAACTCAACAAATCCTATGAAATCTATCAAAAATCAAATTTCCTCCCAAACGGAGGGATACTTTCTAGCACTGGTATGAGACAGAGCACATCCTACAGTTTAAAACAATATATTTTATAAAATACTTGGAATGCAAATAAATAATTCCAATCATGAAGTAGGGAGGGTTGATATTGGTGAGAAACGGAATGAGGTGGGTTTTTTTATGCATAAAATTTTCTTAATGTCTCCCAGAACAGTATGATTTCAGTCCTATTATTATTATTATTATTATTATTATTATTATTATTATTATTATTATTATTATTATTATTATTATTATTATGTATTATTATTATTATTATTATTATTATTATTATTATTATTATTATTATTATGACCACTGTACTAGAAACATCTCCGCACCATGAACTTCCTTAGTGTCAGCAATGTCAATAATACGACGTACTGTCCAAAACTTACGGTGTATCGATTCAACGGATATTATCAGACCATGAACCTCAAACATCTTGAAAGCATTTTTGTCGTCTTTTATCTCGACGAGAGACGCAGAGAATTCATCGGCCCAGAGGTCCCCGAGGCAATTTGCTAAAGGACATTTTGAAATAGATTATGTGCCACTTCGAGAAACAAACGCCGGACCTGAGGATTCTCCCGAAATCACGATGATAAGTCATATAAACTTGCGATGACTTTGGTGCGATATCTTATTTGAGTTTATGAGTTGAAATATGTTTCTTGTGCGGGGTATGCGCAATGAATTTACGGTAATTTTTGTTTATAATGTTACTGTTTATTACTGTTATTTGAGATAAATACAGCTATTAATTAAGGCCATTCAATGTTGATGACGTTCAATATTTATATCATTTGCATTTGGCAAAGCGTATAGAAGCTTCCCTAATGTCATGTCGAAAATTGTCAGAATCCACCGATTAGAAATATTTTAATGATATATTTCTAGTATTTTGGGATAGGCTAATGATATGACAGGGCTCCTTTCTGGCTCAGATTCCACAGTGTTCTCAGATGAAGAAACCGATCAACTTGGAGAAGGAATGTACCATGAAAATCTGGATGTAAGCAAGGGATGTTTAGTTCTTACCGTCACCGATTTGACCGTCTCTTTCTAGTGAAGTTTCATGGCTTCCTTCTCTCTCAAAATAATGAAGAATAATCGAAAAAAATAAAAAGTATAGGAAGTCAGGAACAAAGAACATATGACATAAAAGATCTGGAAAGTGCTGGTCTTCTGAGTCCTCTTTTGATAGTTATGGAACGTGGGAAGGTGGTACGAAGATGTCTGGAACTGCATCTTTGGGTAATCATCAAAATGTCCTTTTGATCCCGTTTGTAGACACCTTGACAGTATTCACCTGTATTTTGTTGGGGCGTCAAACTTAATGACGCTGAACTTCACGTTTAAATTTAGCGCCATGATACACCGGAGAATTCTCTCCCATGGAAGAGGGGCGATATTTCTATCTTCTCTTCGTCACACTTCGTGGAAAGAGGTTTCATTGACAGAGTTTGGCACTACTTTGAGGTTCTAGTTTATACGTCTTCAGTCCTTGAAGGTCATGCATGCCATTCTAGAGCAGATATTTACAGTTTTTTTTTTTTAATTAATAAGTTCCAACTCAAGTTTATGACCTTAGAGTGTTCCCATACTAATTCTAACACCAGTTCGCAAGGGCGTTTGCTATGCTTCTACAACGAAAACCTACCAAAGCCCCATTTTCTTTAATAAAACCTCCCGTGCGAAAAGTGCGTAAGACAACACAACAAAATAAAGCTTCGGCCGACATTATTGCGACTTCGTCAGAACGCCGATATAGAGATAACGCCTTTATCGAGATATCGCGAAAGCCTGAAGCCTCTCCTCCTCCTCCTCCTCAATCACCAAGTTTCACGGTGTCTCTGTTAACATTTTCATTCTTGATTTATCGGAATCACAGGTGATTGCCGCTTGACTTTGAAAAGAGGCCCTTAGATACACACTCGGGGAATCCTCAAACTCTCGCTTTCAAAAGATCTCGTCCCTTCTTGAAAAACAGAGAAAAAAAATTTCTCTTCGCCCTTAAGCACGCTCTCTCTCTCTCTCTCTCTCTCTCTCTCTCTCTCTCTCTCTCTCTCGGCCATTATCTCCTATACCCTTCATTATCATATTGATCCCACTCTCCTGCGACGTCTAATCTCCGAGAAAAATATCATTACCCTCCCAAATGTTGGAGAAGGGATGATCTCGTTTGAGTTAACAGTCTGACGGAGCTCGGCGTCTTTTGTTTACTTAAGACGGCGAAAGATGAAACATTGCGGGAACAGTGTATTCAAAGATTACCTATCTGAGAGAATATAGTCGTTAACGCGCTTTGTTACCAGATTACCTTTCTTTTCATACATTCGACTCTCCATTTTATCAAAGGGAGTAACGCAGGTAATGAGAAAAAAAGTTTGCTAGCATTCTGTAACTGATATGCTGACCGAGAAGAATACTGACTGGGAATAATAAAGTGATTTGCAGACAGGTAAAATATAGTGAAGTATATAGGCTTTAGTTTACAGGTGAAGAAATAAATAGAAATCTCTTGGTGTTTTCAGAAGAGTGGCTTTCAAGAGTATCTCCTCACAATCACTAAAAATGGAATAAATGCCGACAAAAAGACAACAATATAACTCACATCACTAAATCTACAGCGTTATGGTGGTCTACACAATTTGACATGTCCGGCGGACAAGCAGAGTTGCCATTATCCTCACACGGAGGGTGGCTGTAGCTACGGTAGGTGGAATGTCTGTCGTCATCAACGACAAACGAGCGTAGTGTCTGTGTCCGTCTTTTTCTAAATTTGTCCGATGATATGGGCATGCAGCGACAATTTTGCCGGTGTGGACTACGACATATCTACGCTTTGTCCGCGTAGATATGTCGTAGCCCAGTGGTAGTGTGAGGACATAATTTTGCAGTTCTGGCCACACTGCAAATACAGCTCGTCTATGACGTCAGACGCAAGCGTGTCCGTCGAATATTGTCGGACGCACCTTCAGTCGATACGTCACAGACAGACAGACACCTTGGACATTATAGCTGGCAATGAAAGTCTGTCTGTAGACAGCGAGTAGAAGACTTAGGGTGTGACATCTATAACAGGGATACATATAAGACAAAGCCAACTCTGGAGAAGAGTCCAAAAGCACCGGTTGAAGCTGTGTTCATGTGTGCTTTACAAAAACAAACTAAAATCCTAAGCACATCATAGGTGCATCTAAAATACAATGACCATGCAAAATTATTCAGATACATTTCATTCCCTCATCACCAATAATATCGGCTACTTTACATTGATTTCGACGATGAGTTAAAAAAAAAAAGTATGTTCATGTGATATCTTATGATTTCCACAACTACTACAGTAATCTTTTTTCAAACTTACAAAAAAAGGCAAAGTATTTTTTTTTTAACTTCACAGGCTCTATTTTCCATCCCTTGCTTTAAATGCTTTGCATGTTTTCACTCATAATCCTATTCTACCGACATCCTTATCTCCGCTCTCTATCTCCCTCTTAATATAATATATATACCATATATATGATATATAATTATATATATATCTATATATATATATATATATATATATATATATATATATATATATATATATATATATATATAATGTGTGTGCGTGTGTATATATACGTAAATATATATACATACATATTTATTAGAAAAGGCATACAAAACAACAATAACTCTACTAAAGAACTAAAGGAGAGGATGCGTGGATAACGTCGTAACAGAGAAATACAAACAAAAATGGCCAGGGATGACTCCCATACGGTCACGTTTCTGTCAACATATGAAGGGGGAGCTATATTGAAAAACCTTTGTCAGGCCTGATGATATGCCATAGGACAACAAACATGGAGGAGGAGGAGGAGGAGGAGGAGGAGGAGGAGGAGGAGGAGGAGACGTTTCTGGGAAGGTTCTTTCTCCCAGGAGGGGGAAAGAAATAAGTAGCTAAGGTGGGTCTTCCTCCTTTCCCTTCCTTAATGACAGAAAGGATATTTGAATGCCGGGTCTTCTTCTTTAACTGAGAAGAAACTGTGTCAGAAAGCTCTTAGGAGTAAGGCATCAGAATACTTTTATCTGACTTCTACCCTACTAAAACCCTCCTTTTGTTGGAGGCTGATGGGGTAAACGTGCTTTGACTAAGATGTGAATACATACTCTCCCTTATGGAAGGAAGTGTGGGTGATGAATGCGACAGAAATATGGAAAAAAAATTGAAGATGCTAATATGAACTATCTACGTTCTTTATATGGTGTAAGAAGAATTGTTGGGGTGAAAATATGGAGCCAAATAGAGGTGCCAAAAAGTTTTGAATAGTATACAGGATGCATCAAGGGTATTTTGAGATGGTTTTCTCACGTAGAGCCAATACACATGGATAGATTTGTGGCCATAGTTTATCATTCAGAATTCTTATGGGAATAACGAGGGGGAAGACATACTATCGGATGGATAGTATTTCATAAGAGAGATACTGACAGAAAAGTTTTAATATCCAAAAAAGGGCGAAAGTACTTGAAACATAATGTTTGATATGCTGCTGATGAGCCTTCTGTGTAGGTGTTTGCAATGACTAATGCTGTGTGAGTCTTACTGCATAAGGGGTTCATCTCCTATTCAACAGTTAAAGTATGATTTTGATAGTAAAAACTGCGTGGTTTTCCTTTCCAGAGCCATCCCTGTAAGAGAAACTGCTCAAAAACATTCACAGTTTTATATATATATATATATATAATATATATAGATATATATATATATATATATATAATAGATTGATAGATAGATTGATAGATAGATAGATAGATTGATAGATAGATTGATAGATAGATAGATAGATTGATAGATAGATAGATAGGTAGATATAATACACAATGTATACATACATACATAAACACACGCACATATATATAAATTTAAACCATGTGCTTCCAAACCGGCTGTTTTAGTAACAGTAGAAAGTAGCACCACCTGCCTCAGGGAGGCTGTAAAGAACATGACCATCATCTATATACCGGAATATATTAAAATTATTTTACCAAATCATAAAAAAAAACACGAGCACCGTCATGAGTGTGTGTGTGTGTGTGTGTGTGTGGAGACATAACCTTTCAATTATCCTATTATATAATAAACCTATTTAAGAATTTGTAAGTGGCAAATTGTTAAATTCTCTTAGACAAAAGATGCAAAGAAACAATAGTGACATTCATTAATTTTCAAATACGTCAAAGTAAGGTCATATCAGATATCAATTCTAGATAGTCTTCCCTTCCAAAAAGCTACATTTCCTTTCTGTCCACGAAATCTAATTGAATTATTTCAGAAACCTTAATACCGACGACAGATTACTCAAGTTTTGCTGGGCTTCTTTCCTTACACCTCTTTTGATACATTTCTGCTTTAAAATAATTTCTTAATTAGGAAACGCAAGCCATTTTAATCCGTTTGCTATATTTTCCAAGGGTGGATATTCAGGCGGCAAAAGGAAGAGTGAATAATATTGTAGCTTTCTTCCTTTACCTATTGTATAACCCACCTTCTCTCTCATCCTACTGCCATCCGAAATATCCGTTCTAAAATTCCTAAAAGAATCTTCTGCTTTCTATTTCCCATTTACCTTTGTAACCTCATTCTTTCTCGCGTTTATTCCTAACTTTATTCCTAACTTTCAACTAATGCAAATGGTTACAAATTCTTTCACTGATATCTGTAGTTTCTCTTTTTCATCTCCATTCATTATGGCAGTGTCTTCATACACCAATCATTCCTCACTCCAAACACCATAGAGCTTCATCAGCTATGATTCATGAAGGGTGACTAAGAATGAATTCCATTCTATCTGCGTTCTTTGTAAGCCATGACATATAAAGGCGCTACATATTTATTTTGATGTCATCATAAAAACTGGAATTACACTGCATAAGAGGATATCTCTGACAACAAATGTCATCAGTTTTTTTTTGCTGTTTGTGCAAACATTATAAAAGAACAAGTTCCGTTTAATGAGTGTTTGTCACAACACAGACGACGTACACTGTACGATCGTATAAACAGCGTGCCACACCTTAGCCACGCCCTCTTTTAATGACGGAACTAACACAATAACAATCATTTGACCTCGTCGACAGGAAAGGGGAAGGGCCGTATAATGAATAGAGCAACTTACAGTGGACAAATGGCTGAATTTAGAAATGTGAGCAATGTTTCCTGATAACCGTTCCTCCATTAAAAAGAAGGTAAGTGCCAATGATACAAAAGCAACAACTTCAGTGCCTAGATAGGTTTTTGATGTGAATGAAACAATTCTTCAGATATTTAATTCTAAAGAATCATAATAACAATTTCAATAGCTGACTGAAATTAGCCTATTTACTCTTTGTTATGTCTATGAAATTTTACCAAAATTAGAGAAATGAAACCTCGGGTTATATTAGGATGGTTGCTCACAAATGAAAGTTTTTTCAATCGCTACTGTTAAGATTTAAAGATTAAAAATAAACAGCACTGGTCATTGCATACAAACATTTGTTACATCATTGTATAATTCTTTTTGCAGATGAAAAGAGCAAGGAAATCTACGCCTTATCCTATAATACCTAAATGAATATAATTATAATATAAGTATATATATATATAATATAATATATAATATATATAATATATAAATATATATATGTATATATATACGCCTTATCCCTATTAACATCTCAAGTCATATTATACAAAATCCTATAATACCTAAATGAAAACAAAACATAATATTGTACAATACAAAGAAATTAACTGAAAATGTAAAAATTAAATTTAAAAAAAAAACAGCGCACACTGACCTACATCCCGATAACAAACTTGAACGGTGCGGCAAATATCCACATAAAAGCTGGCAAATGTTTTTACACCGCAAACAAAACTCATATAAAAATAAAAGTTTTCGGTTTTATAGGAAATATATCAAGGCTTGGTATCTTCCGCAACTGAACGTTACACGCCGAAGTTATTACTGAGGACAAGGGAAACTCTCTCTCTCTCTCTCTCTCTCTCTCTCTCTCTCTCTCCTTGGATACCGGCTGAAAAACTACAGCTTTGGTAAGCAGGGATTAAGTCATGTTTTATCACCGCACAAATACGTTATCTGATGATACGTGCAATGAGTAAGAGCCGCTTAATTAAAGTTTTTTCTCATGACAATTATTTCTGCATACAATGGACAGAGAACTGGCAACCTAATACCCTTTCCTAGCCCAAGCCAGAGGAAATTTGAGAAACAGCGAGGAAAAAGCCCGATGGAAGTCGCCTACCGCTGTTTAAACGAACTGAAGGCCCCATGAGTCAGAGAAATCTGACTCTGATCTGACTTTTAAAAGCTCAGCGTCAGAGGAAAAGAAACAGTCGCCGAAACGTGCAATTAGAAAATTCATGACTTGTAGTTGGCGAATATGAGAAGATACTGACTGACGGGTGCAACAAGGCCGCCTCAGAAGAGGAGGGAGAGTAAGAATTTTCTTCTTAAACTCAGGAGATTAATAGATAAGACAGGCTGCATCTGATTGCAAGGTGGCCGAAAGAACAAGTGAAGGGCAAAAAAGTGTAAGGTTCAAATGACGGTTATCGGGGAGGGGGGGGGGGGGGGGGGGTGGGGGGGGTGGGGGGGGGGGTGCGGTTTCGAGAGAACTAGAAGAGATCAATAACAGAGAAAAGTATAGCGACTGTTTTTGAACCAGTGCACCTGACGTTACTAGATATCCATTCATGTTCAATATATGAAGAGGATTCAAAGTTTAAATGTGAAGAAATGGAAATGGTTGAGCAGTAAAGAGAGACAAAAATATGGATGTTAAAATCATATTCACCAAAGGAATGAGCTCATTTAAGGAAGCATGATAAAAATACTTGGAAAAGTTTCATAACTCCAACATAATCTGCTGACTTCTCAAATCCTTTAGGTTCATCGTTAGATCTGAAAAAATTACAATTTTCCAAAGATGTTACATAACAACCGTATGGATTTCGAATCAGTCCATTTGAAGATAATACGAAGCAACTCTGTCAATCATCACCATTTCCTCAGATATGAGGAAAAAACTTTAAATGGGAGCGTATTACAGCTGTCTAAAGGAATTCCAATGATCAGTATGACGATAACGATACGTTAAGAAAAATCTGACGACAATTCCAAGATCTGGTTTTAATAATCATCAACAGGTAACACCAACAAGCATAAATTACTTAGAGCTTGCCTAACACAAAGTTTATACCCGTTTAAATAGAGAAATTAATCATGAAACTACCCGTCAACATCTGGCATTTAGGGGTTTCACTGAATGTAAAACCGCCCCATAAATAACACGTATTAAATGCGTCTCGGTGTACACGCCTCAGTGCGCACAAATGTGAGTGCATTTTCAGTAAAGGGAAAGAATTACATTGCACTGGAGTTAAGTGCCTTTTTAAAGATAGTATGTCCATTCCTTTCGGTAAATGCGATGGTGAATTACTTCTGCTTTTGAATGCCTTTGTCTAGATAGATTTTACCAAGGTGTGAAAAACATGCCCCATCAGAGAAAGTCATTAAAAATCTAGCGAGATAAATTAAAAATAAAATACGTGCCAACAACGTAATTTCTTCAAGAAACTACGGTTTTAAGGGCTCAGTAAAGAAGGTACGGAAGACGGAAGTTATTGTATCTGAATGTCATACATGACTGAATGAAAATTCATGCCGAAATTGTAAATATGCTTACTGAGTTCAGATAGCAAAGAGGGAGACCAAACAATCACTCAATTTTTCGCATGAAATTACTTTTTTTAATTTCCCAAAAATAAGTTTTTTGCTGCAACAAAGCAAACCTTTAGTACTGAGTGTAAGCCCTTTTTATTCAAAATCAACTTTTATCAATGATTATATAAGTAACTCCATCAAGAATTACTTCAAAAGTCAGTAAATTTCGACGCTGTAGATATGAACCTCGCAATATATGACCCACGAAGGACTGAGAGGGTTAGAAATTTGGATATAATAAGCAATATAATTGTTAAAAGAAGTTATTGTCCGGGAAAGGACTGATCAAGTGTTTTCACTTGGTTTGGTCATGTGCTACAAATCGGAGGAAGATCGCCAGGTAGAAAAGTGTATTATACAACTTTAAACCTGAAGGAGGAAGGAGAAGAGAAGACATAGAGAGGGCTGGAGAGATTTTAGTAACAAGGAGTGGCTGCAATGAGTGCAAGCGCGCGAGCGCGTGTAAAGGGGCGGGGGCGCGTGAGGGATTTCAGTGCCCTAGTGACTAGCTTTCTATGTATTTTCTGCGCATGTGAATCATCACCGATCCAGCAGTTAAACAATGAAAGTGACAGTAAACGTGTTCTCGTCTTTCCTTGGCACCTATTACGAAATAAACATTAGTGGACATAAAAATAATCTCGCAAAAAAACTCATCACATACAATTCTTTTCTAATATAGTGCTTTGCATTAAAACCACCTTTGTGGTTAAAATGATACATATATTCAACCTACTCATTTATGAAATAAAAATGATTTATAGAAACGTAATAAGACAACAGAATTCTACGACACTCATCGTGCAAATTAACTCTCTCTCTCTCTCTCTCTCTCTCTCTCTCTCTCTCTCTCTCTCTCAAAAGTAACCGTTCTCCCCCGCCATAATGAAACAGGGTATAAAACAAAGAGTAGGAGCATACCGTTACAACCTAATAAGGAAGCAGAGTCACGCTTCTCACTCCGCCATTAACTGACCATAATGTGGGATGCCACTTCCACGACAGAGTTTTCAAAGGTTTCGCAGCCTTTTTCCACGACGCAAGACAATTCCAACCAAAAGGGCTACACAAGCGACTGACACGACAACCAGATTCGATCTATGAGCGGGGACACAGATTCGTAACAGTGGGAGTTTCTGTATTAAAAATATTTAAGCGCATAGGCCACAAGAGACCGTGGTATCACATTATGTCCTCTAGAAGTGAAGGACAACTAGGAACATTCTAGCCTTAGACGAGTCTTTATATCAACATCATAATTATGTTAAAAAAATTTATATTCTGCCCTAAATTGGGTCAACTCACTGTAACATATATACACACACACAAGCACACACATATATATACATTCATGTGTGTATATATGAATATATATATATGTGTATACCTAAATATATACATTTACATATATATATATAACATATATATGATACACACACATATACATACATACATACAAACATATATATAATATATATCAAGTATATATATATGAATGTATATATATATATATATATATATATATATATATATATATATACATCTTCATCCAAAGTTCATAGACATAGCTCCATGAATATCAGTAATATCAAGCAAGAGCGAGGAAAATATCACAAAATTAAATATCTAAGTTAAACATTCAGAAACCATACTATAGGCAAAAGATACATCACTGATAGTGAACACATACTCAGACTATAATTCTCAGGAAAAAACAAGTGAAGTATAAGTAATAGACCAGATATGTACTTTGCTGATGAGAGAAAATTCAAGTTAGCGTCAAAACATCATCAAAATCAAATTTCACTCCCTGGTCTATTCTGTTCTAGATCTGCAGGGTGAAAGCTCTTATCTTCAAGATTTTTTTTATACACCGACAATCATTAATTCAAAAATTTAATCCAGTGGATGGACGACAACCATCTATCACCTAGAGTCAACAAATAACATCTATCATGGCTAAGTCAGATTTTGATTAAAAAAAAATAGAGGCTTGTCAAGTCCCCAGTCTCCAAATATTATATTTCACCCGGAACGGTCACGTCGTCTTTAAAAAACATATGACGCCAGTGGAAACCCACCTGAGAATTACTTAATTCAATAAGCAAACAGAAGTGGCACAGGGCGATATAGAGGTTTTCTTAATCCCCAAGTCTCCCCAAAGTCTCCAAAATTATATTTCACCCGGAACGGTCCACGTCGTCCTTTAAAAAAACATATGAACGTCCAGTGGAAACCCACCTGAGAATTGAACTTAACTTCCAATAAGCAAACAGAAGTGGCACCAGGTGGGCGATATAGGATGGGTTTTAGACCATACAATGGAAGAGCCGACCTTTTATATGAGAAAAAAAAAAAATCTACCGGGGGGGGAGACCTATAAAAAAGGGTGCTCTCCACTTTTCCTTAACCCCGCACCAACTTCTGTCAAATACAATAGTGTCGTATTGGTTGAGAGAATGAAATAAAACGAAATAATATAATCCGTTAAACATACATACACTGGGAGAGGATGTATAATACGGTATCTTAACCTATTGTGTATGTATATATATATATATATATATATATATATATATATATATATATATATATATATATATATATATATATATATATATATAACATAAAAATTATTATATATATAATATACATACATATTACGTCTACTTATTGTCCTTTTTACGAATATAATTACTACAATAATAATGATGATGATAATATTCTCTACGTCTCACAGACACACAGCTACTCCCTTCCACAAGCGAATAGCTCCCTTCAAGGGAGTCCTACGGCTGTGAGTGACAGCGGTATGGGAGAGGGGACGTGCCTTTTGTAGACAAGGCTGCCGGGAGAGCAGATGGAACAGGCACTCCCAC
>NC_061110.1:94024839-94039839 GCF_015104395.2 Macrobrachium nipponense | reverse complement strand
CGAAAAGGACGGGAAATTTCACCAGGTATCATTAATAACAAATGTACAGGTCTTACAATAATACACTGCGTGTAAACATTTCAGGTGATGGAATTTTATACATACATACATATATAAATATATGTGCAGCTACATACTCTCATCTATCTATCGTATATCATTTATCTATCTATATATATATATAATATATATATATATAATATATATATATATATTTTTATATTATATATATATATATATATAATATTATATATTATACCACATACATATACTGTATACGCACACACACATATATATACACACACAAATTCCAGTCAAAGACCATTTTACATTAAAAATACTGGCTAGCTGGAATGACCAACTGAACTTTAGGAATAGCGCGCAAGCGCACATTATCCTTTGTTGTCTAACGACTCCCCTACGCTTTTAATAACCCTTATAATGAATTTAAAGGTCATACTTAGCGACCAGTCCTTTTGTTAATGTCATACATGCAGGTATCCTTGTTTCTAGACTTTTGTGACTAACTGAGCATAGGATGCATTGTTTGACAACATTCATTTGCAAATCCTCCTTTAATGTAAAATCAATTTTATATTTGGGAAGGTTTAAATTGCTCTTAAAGGCAGCAGCTTCCATAGGTCGACAAATGGGTCGACCTAATAATCGATGATGATCATAGGCCACTGACCGACAGATCAAATCGACCCATTAAGCTTTACATAAATTATGAAGTACAGATGAACTAAGCAGTAGGTTAAATTTAGTAACATGATATTCAGCTAAGCGTTAAGGAAATGACATTTTGCACTGATGCATCGTTCACGAAACACAACGATCAATAGATACATAGTCCGGCAAATTAAAATTCTTAAAAAATAGATTCATAGTCTGGCAAATTAAAATTCTTAATAATAGATACATAGTCCGGCTAATCAAACTTCTTAAAACATTGATACGTAGTCCAGCAAATTAAAATTCTTAATAAAAAGATACATAGTCCGGCAAATTAAAATTCTTAATAAAAAGATACATAGTTCGGCAAATTAAAATTCTTAATAAAAAGATACATAGTTCGGCAAATTAAAATTCTTAATAAAAAGATACATAGTTCGGCAAATTAAAATTCTTAATAAAAAGATACATAGTTCGGCAAATTAAAATTCTTAATAAATAGATACATAATCCGGCAAATTAAAATTCTTAATAAAAAGATACATAGTCCGGCAAATTAAAATTCTTAATAAATAGATACATAGTCCGGCAAATTAAAATTCTTAATAAATACATACATAGTCCGGCAAATTAAAATTCTTAATAATAGATACATAGTCCAGCAAACTAAAACTCTTAATAATTGATACATAGTCAGGCAAATTAAAATTCTTAATAAATAGATACATAGTCTGGCAAATTAAAATTCTCAAGAGGCAATGCAGGAGCATTTGAAAATATTCTACGCTCAGCAACAGGCTTCTTCGCTTTAGCTGACAAAACGGTGGGCGCCATTCTCGCGATACGGTAATTCTCTCTTCTCTCTTCTCTCTCTCTCTCTCTCTCTCTCTCTCTCTCTCTCTCTAAAAGTAAGTCATTCCGAAATCAGACGACGTTTTTCCCTCAAACTCTCAATACACCAACATATAAAAATTATCATTATTATTATTTTTTTTTTTTTTTTTTTTTTTTTTTTTGCTCTATCTCAGTCCTCCAATTCGACTGGGTGGTATTTATAGTGTGGGGTTCGGGTTGCATCCTGCCTCCTTAGGAGTCCATCACTTTTCTTACTATGTGCGCCGTTTCTAGGATCACACTTCTGCATGAGTCCTGAAGCTACTTCAGCCTCTAGTTTTTCTAGATTCCTTTTCAGGGATCTTGGGATCGTCCCTAGTGTTCCTATGATTATGAGTACTATTTCCACTGGCATATCCCATATCCTTCTTATTTCTATTTTAGGTCTTGATACTTATCCATTTTTTTCCCTCTCTTTCTCTTCAACTCCGGTGTCCCATGGTATTGCGACATCAATGAGTGATTTTCTCTTCTAGATTTTGTCAATCAACGTCACGTCTGGTCTATTTGCACGTATCACCCTATCTGTTCTGATATCATAGTCCCAGAGG
The DNA here is from genome assembly GCF_015104395.2 of Macrobrachium nipponense. Classification (NCBI taxonomy): domain Eukaryota; kingdom Metazoa; phylum Arthropoda; class Malacostraca; order Decapoda; family Palaemonidae; genus Macrobrachium; species Macrobrachium nipponense. The sequence continues at coordinate 94,037,719 of NC_061110.1, read as the reverse complement.
ATCTTTGCCTGATCGTTTTCTATCACTCCCTCAGGTTGGTGCTCGTACCACTTATTACTGCAAGGTAGCTGGTGTTTCTTACACAGGCTCCAGTGGAGGGCTTTTGCTACTGAATCATGCCTCTTTTTGTACTGATTCTGTGCAAGTGCCGGACATTCGCTTGCTATGTGGTTTATGGTTTCATATTGCACTTCCTACATATTGGAGAGATGTTTTTTCCGTCTATCGTTCTTTGAACATATCTGGTTCTTAGGGCCTGATCTTGTGCCGCTAGTTTTCATTCCTTCAGTTTCTTTCTTGAGCTCTCCCCTCTGTAGCCATTGTCATGTGTCATCGCTGGCTAGTTCTTTAGTCTGTCTCATGTATTGTTCGTGCAGTGGTTTGTTGTGCCAGTCCTCTGTTCTGTTTGTCATTCTCCTGTCTCTGTATATTTCTGGGTCTTCGTCTACTTTTATCAGTCCTTCTTCCCATGCACTCTTTAGCCACTCGTCTTTCACTGGTTTTCAGATATTGCCCCAGTGCTCTGTTCTCGATGTTGACGCAGTCCTCTATACTTAGTAGTCCTCTCCCTCCTTCCTTTCGTGTTATGTATAGTCTGTCCGTATTTGCTCTTGGGTGTAGTGCTTTGTGTAGTGCCATATGTTTCCTAGTTTTCTGGTCTATGCTGCGGAGTTCTGCCTTCGTCCATTCCACTATTCCTGCGCTGTATCTGATTACTGGCACTGCCCATGTGTTTATGGCTTTTATCATATTTCCGGCGTTGAGTTTTGACTTGAGTATCGCCTTGAGTCTCTGCATATATTCTTTCCTGAACGTGTCCTTCATCTATTGGTGTTTTATATCCCCTCCTTCCATTATTCCCAGGTATTTGTATCCCGTCTCATCTATGTGTTTGATGTTGCTCCCATCTGGTAGCTTTATCCCTTCAGTCCTTGTTACTTTGCCCTTTTGTATGTTGACTAAGGCACATTTTCTATTCCAAACTCCATCCTGATGTCCCCAGATACAATCCTTACAGTCTGGATTAGGGTATCTATTTCCTTGATGCTTTTACCATACAGCTTGATGTCCATGAACATCAGATGGTTAATTCTTTTGCCTCTTTTCTTGAGTTGGTACCCATCATTATTATTAATTATTATTATTATTATTATTGGAAAAGTAAATCCACAATTTGTTATTTAAAATAACAAGATCAGACATATTATTGTGGATTTACTTTTCCATTTTATTTTATTAACTCATGCGATTATGAAGTTTCTTTGGATTATTATTATTATTATTATTATTATTATTATTATTATTATTATTATTATTATTATTATTATTATTATTATTATTATTATTAATGAACTTGAAGAGAACTAAGCAAGCATGTTCGCCTGCACGAAATAAATTCTATATAAATCTATAGTAATATAAAAATAAAGCGAACAAGTTTATTTCTTCATACCTGTACATATATTTAAAGCTATAAACTCGAAAAGCTCAATAATGACGACGGTGAGTTTTATGAATATTACCTCCTTGCGGATAAGAACATCTGAATGTGCAAAACATCTAAAAATTAATCTGATTCCCCAAACCGTTATGTTAAAGCAATAGATTTCTTACAATAATAAAAACGAGGAATAGCCCAACTATCGGAAAGCAATATTCATAGTGGGCTGTACTATATACTGATATTCACCCTCGAATTGAACAATGAAAACCTAAAAATACAGGGGAAAAAAAGTTCATGCAGAATTCTGTATGAAATTTTATATATATGCATTACGTACTTTATAGTTTATTTAATCCGCGACTGAGCGACCGATTTGTTTTCGTTATATGGCGTTGCAACAAATTAATCCATGAATGAGCGACGGTATACGAATGAGTCACCCATGGTCTCGCCCACTGTCGAGTTCGTAAAACCCAAGTTTGTTCCCATTTCGAGCTACGGGCTCTATAATAATAAAACTGCATTGTGTACTTCCAACAGTAATAACTCTAAGAGATACATTTCTATTTCATACAGACTCGATACTGAACAACGATTCAAGCACTGATGGTTGTGTTTTAATCAAATAAATGCAAATTTCACAGACACCGCAAACATTCGCGAGGCTTTTGAAAAGGAAAGAATATTATCTCTTTGTCTGAAAATACGTTTTTATCTTTTGATAAATCAATGCCTTTGATTTTTTATTTAGTTCCAGATCCACATATGAACGTAGGAATTCTCTCTTCGCTTCTTTGTTCAGACCTAATGAAACTGACAACACATTCGTCTCGTGAGACTTAAAACACGATGGGATGGCATTCAGGATAGGTCTTTCTGGTGACAAATTTAAATACATTTTCGTTAAGCTATGCGTTCATACACTTAAATAAGTAAGCTAACGTAGTGAACCTACAATATACTTGTATACTGATATATGTGCAACATTATTTCAAGACTAAACTGTGTCGCTGACAACCTTAAATTTGGAAGCTCCGTGAACATAATCTGACTAATTCTTGTCACGTGAGTCTCTACTTTAGCTATGCATGTCATGCTGAAATAATGTAGGAGTATGAATTGGGTAAATGTGGTGCCGTTTCGTGTGAACTGCCCATATTCTTCTCTACCTGTAAATAAAGACTGTGAATGACTAAACATCTACCTACAGTTTACTGTTACATGAAGCCAACTGTGAAGTAGATACCTAGGGGTACATCAGAATTAAATCTATGCAAACCCTGTACAGGTACAAAATATTTTAAGAAATAAAGAGGTATATTTTGTATTTCACCGCCAAAATGAGAGGCTACACACATACTAAAGATTAACTTCGGGTACTGAACATTACATATTCATTAATATCCTATAACAAACTCCGTTCTGTATAACTGAACCGAAATCCTTTTATTAAGCGTTTCCAGTTGAGTGGTCCTTCAAGTTTTCCAAGAAACCTCATGTCAAAATCAGGACTCAAAGGCTCAACCAATTTGGGTTTGAAAATATGCTCGTATCACTTTACGCCAATAACTTACAACTTTTATGGCAAAAACTTACAACTAAAGATCGAGGCATAAGTTCCTTCGCTTATTCATATGTATCGAATACACCCTCACAACATTTATACATTTAGTATCAAATGAAACTTTCTTCCATTTGGACCTCGTGCAAAATACTGCAAAATTTCCCCAGATTTCTCTCACACAATTGGTAATTTTTCTAAATCCCACTGACATTTTCCTCAGCCTTGATAGCAATATGTCGCCAGATATTGCGTGGGTTTGAATTACTGTCATCATAAAATCGAAAAATAATGACACGACCTCCGATCCGGACGAAATTTTCATCGGCATCTCGTATGCGCCTTCGTCTGAGATCGACGGCGAACATTTTTGTTTTTTTTTTTTACATTCTTTTATTCAGACTGAAATTTAAAAGCTTAATATTAGTGCCATAGATATTTCAGTTGCTGGGTTATATTTCACCTTGACTAAACAGAATAAGTAGATACTCAAACAGAATATCTCCTAGTTCTTTGACTGAGAGGTTAGATTTCCAATACACTTTCTGGATTGTTTCCTCGTGTTATGATTCCCATCACAAAAACCTAAAATTATTAATCAAAATTCGGACTCAAAATTAGACATGCTAGCCATTTATACCCACTTAATGAAAAGGTATGTCATACACATGGGAAAAACATCAGCCCTGAACAAATCGACCTCTAAAGGCGGTTGGGGAAATTAACTAAATTGTACCCATTAACCTATTCTGCAGGTTTTTGTGTGCCAGAGACAAACCAATATAATTCGTTTAGCATTTTAGAATAAAAAGGTTTGCACGTAACTGATTGATCCTGTGGTTTCTTTCTGCTTGAAGAACAGAAGCCTCAGGTCGCATCCTTCATATTGGAGCAATTAGCAACATAGCGATGGTAAGTTTTGAGATAATTAGCAACCTAGCCATGTTAAGTTTTGAGATAATCTTTAAGTAAGAAAAAAAATCGTCAAACCAAATAATATGACGACTCATCTAAGGTCATGCAAAGCAAACTCTGATCAAAACGTCATAGAATGAAATTTGTTAAAAATTCTGACCATTTTAAATATTCATCGACATCTTACGGCTTGCATAAAAACATGATCTGTTCAATTTAGTAAAAGTAAAATTTCTTATTACCAATCCAAGATTATACAAGTACAAGCCATATGTTAAATACCACTGAAATCCATCAATTGCCAGAAAGTTTGCTGACTAAACACGACTTACTGAGGAACAGTCAGAAGAGGCACGCCACCACGAAACGTTAGCTATATGTTATCACTGGCAGTAATTCACTAGTAGGACAAAGAATTAATCAATGCTCAAGAAGTACGGGATTTTTTCACTATGTATTTTAATAAAACATTTTTATTTTATTTTCAGTACGTGTTGTTGTCGCTGCTCCAATAAAAAACAAAATAAAACGCTACCATTAAACTGCAATTTTAAAATGTTCAGTGTCATTATAATCCTTTCTTTATATATTCACTTCTTTATAAACCTTTTAATTGAGCGCTCACCTTCGGTGGAAGTATGAACTCCCTTCTACTGTGTGCGTAGGAGAAGCAAGTGCAACGACTCAAATTATATAGGAAACAAAATGTCAAATTCAAGAGTGAACTATATGCAAGGCTGACAAAATACGACTTGATTCCCGACAATTTCTGAAAATACGAGCTCTACCGGAAACGCGATGGCAACCTACAGTCAAATCTCTCAAGAGACCTGCCTAAATCAAGTCTATATGGGCCAGCAGTGAGTGACAACCAAAAGGCGGGGTTGAAAAGGATTCAAATATGGGAGTGGAATATACCTAAAAGCTTCCTTTTATGGCCAAGAATCTTAACAAAACCCAAGAGACTCAAGCCAGGGGCCTGGATTCGTCGAATGTTTACCCTTTTTGGGATACAAAATCAACCTTGAGTATATACACGTACCATTGATAACATCTGTGCAACTGTGAACAGACATTGTCTCTAAATGTTGATCTCCATAATGAAAAGAATCTCAAGGTTTTGGAATCGGTGCATATTATATAAAATTTCCTTTATTTAGTAGGAATGTCATTTCATATTTTATATTTTACTCATATAGTAATTCAAATTAAGCAATAAGGAGTCATTTATCTGTAACGATAAGAATAACAAATAATTACAGATTAAAATAAATACCAAGCTATGGTATGATTCATATAAATATTTCAGTGCTCACTATCACTGGTTAATCCTCATATATCAGTGACACCTTTTTCAAGTGAATTTACCACATAGCTAATGTAATGATTAAAATTCGCAGACTAAATAAAGATTTTCCATATAATGGCAGTGACATTTGCCCCAATCATTAGGCTGAAAACTTAAATAGAGGACCACTGCAGAAGGGGAATATCTCCTTACAAGACAACGTGACACGAGAGCCTTGGGCAGGATAAGACCGAGAGAGGAGCCCTGTACTTCGGACCATTCGTGAGACAAGCAAATAAACAGCTGGACCCAGATCCTTTCTACTGTATATGCGCCAAAAAATTCCATTACCTGGACCCAGATCCTTTCTACTGTATATGCGCCAAAAAATTCCATTACCTATTTCATTTATCTGGAACGCTTATTCACATTAATTAGCGTGCATGAACACAAAATTCATGATCTAATTTTAAAAATGCGCAAAAGGAAATGAATTCTAAAGAAAAAAAATTTTTTTTTTCTTCTCAGCAGGCTCCTAACATATTCAGAAACCCTTTAAAACTTCGCTGCTGCCTACAAGTTAACTTTCCTCATTATGAGAGATTAATTTCTCTCTTGCAAAGAAGTGGCCCTAGAAATCGCCAAAGTTCCTGAGGTTTAAAAGAGAAGCAGCAGCGAGCATCCTGAAGGAGGATTTTGCTTCGCATATTGCAAAAATGCCAGCAACGAAGAGTGTGCCAGGCTGCCTCTGAAGTTTTCCATTGTTTTAAGAACGTCTCAAGTGCATCGTGAAGCCAAAGGCAAACATATTGATGGAAAGAACAAACAAGACGGATCAGAAGGTTTTCGCGCCGGAAAATATAACGCCGACGTCAAATTTCTGCCTAGACTTAGGAGGAGGAAATGTTCAAGTTGGAAATATCAAATTTTTCAAGATAAATAGCTAAGTTGAAAGACCTACTACATCACTACTATATTCTTGAGGATATTCACATTAGATTACACTAATTTGTGCTTGAATAATGACGTGAATAAAATTCTATTTTAAATATCTCACGGTAATATCCAAGCTGGAAAAGTTAAATAAAGTTTATCTAATTATTTTTGGGAAACCTCAAATCAAGATATCAAAAAATATAAATTTTACCTTTTTATAGGACACTGACTATTGATTCTTAATATTGAATCTATACTGGTCTCCGATGACGAGTAAATGAATAGAGAAAATAAAAGCTAAACAAGTCTTCGATAAAGAAGTCTTATAAGTTATTTCTACATAAAAAAATAAATTCACTTAACAATCACTATTAACTTATGCACAAACATTCACACATAATATCCTCTAATAATAAATCTAATAGTATATATTATAATATATATATATAATTATATATATATATCTATATATATCATATATAATATATATATATAATAATTAATATATATATATAAAACAATTAAAAATCCTTGTTTCTACTAAAATAAAAAACTGAAACGATAAAAGGAGTAAGAAAGCAGTAAGTGTTTGTAGAAGTTTCTAATAACAACATTCAATTCTTCTTATAAAAATATTGAAACTTGAAAACACTCGCGATTATTAAAAATATTATTTTTAGTTGCAAAGCAGACGACAAGAACATGATTTTTAAAATTTTGCTTCTGTGATTTTTTTTTTTAGCGAGAGAGAGAGAGAGAGAGAGAGAGAGAGAGAGAGAGACTTAAAAGACTGGTGGTTTTCAAATTTACTGGCAACTTCCCTGCATGTTGCACAGATTATAAAAACGTTTTATTAGTTTGTCATTATTTATATATTTTTATTGGGAAATGACATTTTTCCCGTGAGTTAATCAACATTCTCTCGAAATATAACGCCGCAAGTTTTCTTGAAGTAAAAGAAGATAGTTGCCTATTATTTTCCTTTTACTTATAGGTACAGTTAATCTCACACTTTCCTAAAATTTAGCTATAACTGAGCAATTTTCTATACCATCAGTGAAGTACAAATTTTCGAGAACTGAGCTACGTAGGTATTCAAAATGATTTCACTCTTGCAAACGTATTCACAAGCAGTCTACAAACACAAACAAGCTTTTCCCGAAATCTCATAACATCAGTTTTATTATACAACCTAATACATAAATCCTTTTCGAAACGCATCGCCCAGGAATAGCTGACCTTTAAGATGCGACGCCAGCTCAATATACAAAGAAAACATCCAGCCACCGCACCGAAATTCCACATCGAAAAGGTCCATTTCCAAGTTAGGTTCCCAGTCAATATTTGCAGATGAAGAATTGGGACGTGTACCATAATAATATTGGAGGCGAAGCTCATTTAAGAGACAACAAAATTGCGTTCCCGATGCCTTCTTCCTCGGAATATGTGAAGGGACGAAAACATGCGCTGCCTTTATTAACTCTCACCGAATATGATGTTATTGAATGAAACGAAAGAAAATAATATAAAATGGACAGTTTGGGTTTGAGCGAGTTTCGGACCATGAAGTAAAAACAACCATGACAGATGAAAATAACAATTGGGTTTGATCTAATAATGACACTACTTTTTAATCAGTTACGGCTTTTATCTGCTGGATTATAAAAATCGTAATTTGCATAAGGCGGTAGAGACGTTGAATTCATTATAGGTGCAGTCAAAACTGTTGAATTTTAAACTGTCAATGGGAGACAAAACGGTAATGTTTATAGGAGTTCTTATGGCAAGTCAACTTTATAAAAGTGAAGGCAGCATACTGAATGTGACTGACAGAAAACAGGTTGAGGCCTTTGAGATGAAATGTTTGAAAGGCATATATGAAGTGTCAGAAGAAATTTGAGATGGTACAGTCGTGTGGAAAGAAGCTTATAAATAATACTAACAGCGAAAAATTTCTTGACGGTCATTCACACAAAACTCTTTCCCCAAACCTAATGCCATTTTCCTCTAGTAGCAATGAAAATGATTACATTATATACATCATAAAAACGCGATTAAAAGTACAACGTCAACTCCAGCCCATTACATAATCACAACGTCAACTCCAGCCCATTACATAATCACTTAAAAGACTGGAATAGTATGACATAATTCTTTCCTCGTGAGGAGCTCCGACTAAGGCAGGAACCTTCAACCTTTCGGTAGAGGAAAGAGGAAAAAAATCTTTAAACTTAATTTAGACAGGGATTGTGTCGATATGCAAATAAGGTATTTATGCGTGGAGCATTTAAGGCCGAATTTCATCCTAAAGAGGCTTGGAGAATAAACTCTGAGGCTTCCACGGTTTCTTTCTTTTGAGGGTTTTTCCGCAAAATCTGGCTTTTACAATGACAGCCCAGATCTGAGAATACGCAGAGAAATCTACCGTAAAAGTATCGGGGAATTTTCGAAATACTATTATTCTCTTCTCTACTACAGCTGGAATGTCTCTCTCACGACAGAGAGAGAGAGAGAGAGAGAGAGAGAGAGAGAGAGAGAGAGAGAGAGAGAGAGAGAGTGTGTATCACAATCGAAGGACAGACAAGACAATCGAAGGACAGATGAGAGAGAGAGAGAGAGAGAGAGAGAGAGAGAGGAGAGCAGAAAAAGGAAGAGAGAGAGAGAGAGAGAGAGAAGAGAGAGAGAGAGAACTTGAAGGAACTCCTTGACTACAGAGAAATTCTCTCAGATACATTAGTCGGACAGAGAATGTCATTTACCTTATAATTTTTTTTCCGTTTCACAGAGCAAATCAAGTTAAGCCTTTTACAGTAAAAATTAAGCGTTGACAACAGCATCTCTCTGTTACCCACACTTTCAGAAAGGGCGTAAAGGCATTTCTGGCTACAAACTGACACTAATCAAAACATTACTCGTAATAGATACTAATAATTTCTTACTATAAAATCACGTTCGGATTTTATGTTTCCAAAAGTCTTCGTAAACAAACTTAATAAGAACGAATTTCTGTTGCCTTAATAATGAAGTGCACATCTCCTGGGTAATAATAATAATAATAATAATAATAATAATAATAATAAAATAATAATAATAATAATAATAATAATTCATTAACATTATCATTATTATATTATTATCATTATCAAAATATCCTGAAAGTGAAGGTTCCAACTACGAGAAAACCCACACAGTAGAACATCAGCACTTTTACACAATGGATAAAAAGGCGCCTGTGCTCTCTAAAAACAATCAATTTATTAGCATAATGCTCCCTCTTAAAACCTGTAGAAGGAAAACTGCCAGGGTCCCCTGCAGACCGGAGCTTCCATTTATTTAACAAAGTAAAATAATGCAAAATGATATCACTAATATAAAAATTCACACAGCAAATTATGACGGAAACAGCGGTACACTATGCTTGTGTGTATGTGTACGTATATATATATATATATATATAGATATATAATATATATTATATATATATAATATAATATTATATATTTAATATAATATATATATAATATATATAATCTTATATATATATGTGTGTGTATATAATAATATATATTATATATATATATATATATATATTATTATATATATTACATATATATATTACATAGATACATAGATAGATAGATAGATAGATAGATAGATTTAGACGGATTGCCTTGAAAGTTGACAGATTTCCTATCATTAAAAGCACGATAGGGAAATGAGGGAAAAAAAAAATCCTCTTCGAGGAACCGGCATGAACGAAAGAGAGAGAGAGAGAGAGAGAGAGAGGTGAAAGCAGTGCTTGCTTCCGACAATCAACATCTCTCCAGCTAAGCCCATCCGGAGAAAGAACGCCCTGCTAAAATAAACGTCGGCGGGTTACACAGGATTCGTCGGGGTTGAATGCCTCCCAATTAAAAAGGAAGACTCACGAAAGAGGATGAGGAGAAGGAGCAGAAGAAGAAGAAGAAGAAGGAGAAAAAAAAAGCCTGGAAGTAAAGGTCACTGAACCAACAAGTCTCAAGAAAAAACCAAAGGCGGTTGGCGGAAGATCAACAGCGTTTAGATATTTTTCCTTGGAGTTCCTTCGGCGCGCAAATATAACTTCGGAATACCTGAGGGCGTCTGGCGCCCATGCGGTAATTATTCATACGCCAGGTATACAAACAGGTTAATGACCTGTTCAATATTACGAAATTGTTACGTATTCTGGTGTTTTAAATAAATTGAAGCTCTATGAAACGAACTATAAAACGAGTATTAAAAAAAATTCTACGTGCAATGAAAATCCACTTGTAAAGTTTGTCAAAGGAAAATGACTGACCTAAATATTTCACCAATACCTCATTAAACAATTACTGCATAGTGAAATTGGTATTTTTTCGTGCCTACAAGGGTTAATCCTACTTGACGATTAGTTAAAAAAAATAGACAGGACATGAATTATAAATCTAAAGAGACTCATTTTAAAATTGCTGTAACTTGAATTGTTCCACAAGTTTTAATGATTTGCAATTAGAAATAACTTTGCTTTTGACTTGCAACTTTTAGTGGTATCGCATATACTTTTGATGTGCCCAATATTACTTATATTAACTAAATAATCACATTTTGTTTGGATATTGCAATATACTATACTTACACTAAGTTACTTTCCTTAACATTAAGTTACAATGCTTCATATTAGGACATTGCTTAAATGCAAGTGAGTATCATATATTCTCATACAAAATATATTTTCCTCTTCAAGATACTCATAGAATGTTACTGGAAACAAATGCAGTAATAATCTAAAAATCTAATATAGCTTGTATCGTATATTACGACTATTGCCTGTCTGTTTATCTCTATTTATCTAAACCAATTCGGATGCATGTTACTACGTAAACTTACGTCAAATGAATGCGATCCATCTATAAAATAGAGAGCGCTTCATAAGTTCAAAATGAATAGTTTCTCAAAAGTCACTGAAAATACGAACATAACCTAACATACGAGCACGTATCTGGTTGATAGAGATCCAACGCGTGTCTGTACAAAGGTACCTTTTCGCATTCATTCAAAAATGGAAAACAGTTTTGTTTGGTTGCATCACCGCTGAATTTCAATCTCCATCCTTTTGTTGTCCTTAATGGAACAAAGCGACCAAGAACTTACAGATGTGATAACACAACACCTAACATACCAATGCCATCAGAAACGAGTTTCCATGAGGGGACAAAAAAAAAAGAAAACACTACTTTCTTTTAACATCATAATATAAAACGATTCGGCTATTAAGGTTTCTGAACTTCTAAGGTGTTATTTTGGAGTTGTTATTATTACTGTTTATCCTCTTAGTCCTTCCTCCCTTCTTTTCTCTGGCTAACATATTGCTTGGTAGTTAAGCCAACGGTCAATTAAAACGTTAATATTGGCATTACTATTAATTTACATAGACAAAATACCTAATTCTGTCTCTGATTAGACTGACAAACTGTGATATATCAAAACTGCTTTACGACTGCTTTCAGAAAAGTAAAAGTTACCTCGAAGCGCAGCAAGTGATGTACAATAATCTTACCTCCAAGCCCATTAAGTGACGCACCGTCATTTCTTTTCACTTAAATTATATCTTCATCTTATCAAGAAGAAATCATGACACTAGAGACTAACATATTACAGTCAAAGGAAGTTACAAATTACAGTAATCTTCCAAATTAAAAATCATCAACATAGAACAGAGAGATATTACCTCCCCATAGATTACTGCTTCCGTTTCACATATCAAGGAAGAATAATGAATAAAAAAAATTCATTATCAAATTAAAAACGCAATTTAAGACTTTCCGCTGTGATAAAATATACAAAAAAATTTTCGTCTTAAAGAAGTACCTCTTACTTTGAGGTAAAAATGTCAAAGGTGAGCCGCAAGCAAGCAAGCAGCAAGCAAGCACGCAAGCAACCATCTTTCCAAGATTATTTCTCTGGCGTGTCCTCTGCAGCTCGCAGTAATTAAATTCAGTGAGGAGACTGCAATTAAAAGTTGCGAAATTTAATTTCCACGGGCTTACATGTAACAGTAGAAAGGGTTTCATTCCTGAAGCCGCTCCGGTATAAATTAAACTTCGAAATATAATACGCAGATTTAATGCTTAAGGACTAATCCATCTACAACTATAAAGAGGAAAAAAATTGGTATCCGCCTAAGTCAGCTTAATTATCATAATATTTTTATATATGGGAGGCAAGAAGAGGCACCTCACATAAGTGAAATAAGGAAGATAATATTAAACCCCTGCAGACTATTCTATTTTTCTTTCACTGCAATATTCCCAAAAAATAAATGCTTGTTTGGAGGCTCTCATAAAAAATAATTGACTAATGTACTTTTCTGAAGGTTTGGAGACGGTCTATTGAAAAATATGTCTAGGTTTTATTAGAAATAAACAAGACATATTTCTCAATATGTAAGGCAAAGGAACAATTACTTCATGGTAAAGAAAGGAAAAAAACTGAGTCACTCTATGAAATTACGAGAAACACGATTCTATCCAACAATCTAACAATAAACCAATGAATGAATACGAAAATCTCAACAGCGCTATTAATTCATCGTCATCTCTCTATATAAAAGAAAGAAACAAATAATCAACCATAATATAATCCCCTGCATCCCGTGACACCCTGTACAGGCCTAATGAAAGTCTACGGCTTAAGAACCTACGAGTAAAATATGGCTAATCTTACGCCAATAATA